>NW_008580151.1:1733692-1756717 GCF_000520115.1 Aphanomyces invadans
GGATCGTCTCTATCAGGGACTGCATCGTCCCGATGTCCTGGGTGTTGCTTTGCATGAGGTCTCCGGTATGCTGCTGGTGCATCTTGAGCAATTTAGCGACTGTCGCGACTTTCGCGTCGGTCGCTTCAATCTGAACGTGCATGTCGTGAATTTGCGTCTCGAGGCTCTTTGTGTGGAGACATGCTGCCGACACACGCTCGAGTTGGATTTCCAGGAATGAAATGTACGCGCCACGGTCGGTGAGGAGCTTTTTCGTCTCCTCTACAGCTTGCTTTCCAGTAGATGCTTTTGCCAGCGCCTTCGACCGCATGAACTCCTGGAAGTACGACCCGCGGTCCATCCCCGCAACTCCCCAAACGACGTATCTAATCCTTGGGTCAACGCTCATTGGACCATTCTCTCAACCAATCATAATTCAAAAGCATAGGGTTACACCAATCAGAGAGCGGAAAGAATTTCAACCAATCAAATGAAATTTACATAACTCCGCCAATAAGAATGAGGTTCGTTGGTTAAACAAACGTGGCATTTCCTGCCAACTCCCCATAACGCAGGCGTCGACACAACGTACAGATGCACAAAACTTGCTGGATGTGGTGTGATGGCGTTCTCAACCTTGAAAGCTAGCGCAGGTTGGCACGAGTCTGTTGATCCTATGAATTTGCCGGCTGAAAGGCATACAGCGAGTATGGTGTGGTCTTGCGGCTGCACCGTTATCCTTTCTTTAGCAAGGATCGAAATGACCTGCCTGCATGCTTCTGGTCGACAGGTTTGACCCGATTCGAGCCCTTTCGACCTCGCGATGCCCAGAAAGAGGTTCCTTTGGATGCTTTTTGAAGAGGTGGCAGGGTAGTTGGCGTCGCCTCGAATAAATAGTCGGTGCCGTCGACATCGTCGATGGAATCTGTTCGTCCCGGTGGCGCTACGACCGACTTCTTCCTGGCTTGTTGAGATTTGTACGCCGCCAAATCTTCTTCGTGCTGCATGTGCCTTGCTTCTTTGATGACGGGTTTTGCATGCCTCAGCTTGTCCAGCTCGCGCGACGAATAGTCGATCGGAAACGAATACGGCTGTCTTGCCAACTCCATGTCTCCTTGAGTGAGCGACCCGAGAGGGGTGCCCGTCAAAGTCCACACCTTGACGAGCCGATCGTATGACGCCGTGAGAAGCGTCACAGTCGCATTGTCGACGATGACTTGGACCGAGTAGACAGCGTCGTCGTGGCCTTGCCACTGGTACGCACAATCGAGCATGGTCAAGTGGACGAGCGGCATTTGGCCGTCAAAATGGAACGTGCACTGCGGCTCTCGGTTTAAATATGCTTGCCACTCAATGCCTTCCTTGAACTTCTTCACGAGCTCTGTCGCGTGGACGCGCAAGTTGCGCTGAGGGTTGGCGCACTCGACGCGCTTCTCGATTGGGACGAGTTGAAACTCGGTTTCGAGGCGCTTGAGAAGGGGCAGGACGTCCCACACACTCAGTCCGCCTTTGTCGTCGCCACCGACCAAGTAGTACGCATCGATTAAGGCAGATACCGACGGAGACGACGCCCCGGCGGCATCGCCACCCTCCTGCCTTGACGCTGACGTGACGTGTTGAATATGCGTCGTGACGGCGACCAAATACGGGTTCGACACAAGTTTGGACGCCAGTGGGTTATGCAAACGAAATCGACACACGCATTTCCCCTTGTACTTGGACGGGCGCATGGCCCAAATCGCAACGTTGCCGCTGAGGTCGCATGACGCGAGGAGCGGGTACGGATCGAGGAACACCAGGCTCACGATGCCAGTGGTGTGGCCGATGCACGTGGCGTCCAACCTAATCCAGGAACAGCAGTCAACGCATTGCCTCCAGCGACGGCACTTGAGCGACCATGTCGGCCATACCGTCCAAATTCGTAATCCCAGATCTGGACGGTGCAGTCGACCGACCCGGTTGCGATAAGCGACAAGTTGTACGAAAAACCGAGGCTCGTAATGTCGCCAGTGTGGCCCCCCGTCATCCGCCGCAGCAAAATGCCTCGGTCGGGGTCGCTTTCGTCGTGGATGCACACGCTGGTGTCCCACGACGTGCTGATCACGGTGCGATACTCGTTACAGTAATACAGTCGCGACACCTCGGCCGCGTGCGCCTTGTTGTCCATGTCCGGGTAGGCAAAGCACTTCATATAAGTGCCGTTCAGGTAGTCGTACACTTTGATGTTGCCTTCGTGATCGCCGACAAGAAACTTGCGGCTGCGGTTGTCCAGGCAGAGTGCGGTCAAGTCCGTGCCACTCAGCCCCCTGAAGCAATGGGTTACATTGGCCGCCACCCGTCAATGGACAGCGTACTTGTAAATCCGAATGAGCTTGCCCAGGTTGGCGTCCCAAATTTTGATGTCCGTGCCCGCCGCCGTGATAAACGTGAGTGAAATCGGGTTGAAGAGTGCTTGGAACACAGGAAAGTCGTCCGTGAGCTTGGGGTTGCGCAGCTTTTCGTAGTCAAAGAGCGTCATCTATGACGTCGAGCCCAACGTGGTCAGCTTCGTGTCTCGCTCGCTGTACCCACCCGTTTGCCGCCGGCCACAAGCCGCTTGTGCGACGTCACCGACACAAACGACTTGATGTCGGTCATGTTGGCGTTTTCCGCCGTGAACGTTTGCATGCACGCAAAATTGCGAATGTCCCAAACCTGCTTCGTGCCATTGCTCGATCGCATGGTATTGCAGACGATGTACCTTGAAGACGCCGCCGATGTCGGCCGTGATGATCTGCGGCGTGTCGGGGATGATCTCGACGCCGCACAACGAGTTCTGGTGGCCGTGTAGCCGCAGAATAAGCTGATCCACGTACGGGTTCCATACGAACGCGTCGAAGTCGAACCCGGCTGAGACGAGGAAGCGGTACTCGGCAGAGTACGCCAGCGACCGCACGCCCTTCATGTGCCCGTCAAGCTGTTGCTTGTGTTTGCCCGTGTTGACGTCCCATAGCCGCACGGTCTTGTCCATGCTGGCCGACGCGAGAGTCTCCAGCGTCGGCAACTAATTTCAGCAGGCCACGTCATCAACTTGGAAAATGTATGGATAACGGTTACGTTGAGCAAGTCCAGCACGATGCCGTCATGGGACCGCGTGAGGACGCGGCCGTCCCGCCCGATGCCGCCCATGTGATGCTTCTCTTCCATGCGATCGGCGTCCCACGCGTAAATAATGCCGCTGGCACTCTACCCGTCGTTGACGTCAAAAGGAAGCAACGAACGAAATCGTACAGCGGAAAACAACATGTTGGATTGGGTGTACCACCGTAGGCAGTTTTGCGACGTGGGGGTATGGCAGCTCTTGATCAAGCGGTAGCTCGTGTCGTCGTAGAAGCGCAGCTGGAGGTCGGACGACGCGACGACGTACTGGTTGAGCTATCGCGTTCCATATGAGCATCCTCGTGTGATGTCAGAGGACGGACGGATGGTCCGTGCGTCGTACCCGGTCGATGTACTCTGCGCACAGGACGAACCCATCCGGCGATTTGATCACGCGCTGGAGCTCACACCGCGCGTCGTATATCTTGAGATTCTGCGTGCCGTACTCACACACAGCGAGGCGGTCATTCGCGGGGAAGTAGTACATGCGGTCAATCGTGGCACTGTGCTTTGACGTGTCTTCCCATGACGAGTGATGGTACATCTGAATCGAGTTGGGCTGTTGACTTTCGAGCCCGGTGTCCACGATGAACGAGGTAAACTCTTCCCACTCCATGGACCCGTCGCCGTTAATGTCGATCTGAGCAAAGAGCTCACACAAGTACGCGACGAGCTGCGGTTCCGTCAACTTGTGCAGGTGGGACTTGTCGTCTTGCGCGTTTTGGCTGCTCTTTACAAACCGGAGCATGACGTGAACGAACTCACCGACCGACAGCCCGCGCTCCTTTCGCTGGAACTCCTCCCGCAGAGATCCGACTTTGGCCATGTCGATCATCATCATTATGTCCATCGTAAAACCCTTTTCAGGGTCGCTCTTGTAGTACGACGTGAGGGGGTTCGACAGGAACTCTTGCTCGAGACGTTGGTCGTCGTCGTCTGAATCACCTCCGGCATCATTCAGTTGGACCTCCGTCAGAAACATGGCGGATGCTGGCGGACTGATGATGGCACGGCTCTTTCGGCTGCCTGTCACACTGCCGCGGGTTCGCGATGCCGACATGTCGGGCAACTGGTCGGCGGCGTTTTCGAAAAATGGCCGTTTCGCTCTCGCCCAATCAAACGGCGACTCTATGCGAATTTTAAGGCATTTATTGAAATAGTCCACGAAAATCAACGAAAATGATTTTGCAAATGCACAACATAATCTTCACTGTCCTGCATCCATTTGTCTTCAAGAAATTCCACAGAGGATGTAACCAACCTCGTAGAGTGGCTATGGGAATGTTCTCCTGTCGTGCGAACTCGCGGTCACTGCTGCATGGCCCGAGCGTTGAGTGTTTCTTAAGGAGAGCCTTTATTGTCCCAATAGTGTATCGCTTTTGTTTTTGATTTGCAAGCAGTGTTGAGCGACAATACGGTTTTAACAGCGGCTTGCGTCGGGGTGGCGCACGCCGTCGAGACAGTGTGCCCTTTGACATGGATGGACTTTTGAAATTCTTACTTCGGATTATTTGAATAACCCAATGAAAAGTGTTAGATAGGAATATTTCCTCCAATTAAAGTGAGTCGAACACTAGAGCTGTGATTGGCTTAATATTTCCCCACCATTTGAATAAAATTTCTGTGGTGCAACTGTGGGCGAGTTCATCCCCGTTGTCTGCTCCGGAGTACTTGTAATAAATACTGTGAATGTATTTCCAGGTGAAATACTAAATATTCCTCGTGGACAAAAAATATTCTCTTTAATGGGTGTTCAACTACAACGTTTAAAGGCGATTTCACGTCGACGAATAAACGTTGTGTTTTGGGATGCAGCATTGCCGTCCACTACGCCGCTCCCATCATTTGTTGCCTTTGGTTTCATCTACTTCTTCGACGTCTCCCACCAAGTCCAAGATGGTCTTTTGGATCTCGGCAGCATCGTCGTCACGGCCGCTGGCGCGCAGCGCTTCAGCCCAGTTGTGCATTGTCGTGATGGTTTCGACGTGCAATTCCCCAAGGGCTGCTTTACGCACGGCGGTAGCCTTAGCAAACAACTCGATGGCGGCGTCGAATTTCCCAAGCTCCTTGTACACGATGCCGAGATTGTTCCATGCGAGCGCAGTGAGTGGACTAGTCGCCCCGACCTTGGCTTCAAGGCGCTCGACAGCTTCCACGAGCATTTCCTCAGCTTTTTCCTTCTTGTGTGTGTGCCAGTACAGCATGCCGACATTGCACATGCTCATGGCAATGTCTGGATGGTCGGCGGCAAGAATCTCGCGGCGAACACGGAGGGATTCTACAAAGCAGTAAGCATAAGTCCTTGTCACTGCTGGAAGAACATACCTTCAAAGCATTCAAGGGCATGGTCAAGTCCTTCAACCTTTTTCATACCAGACAAGCTGTGTGCCTGCAATCGATAGACCCCGCCCAAGTTGTGCAATGTAGTAGCCCAGGACGCATGGTTCTCCCCCACGCAGCTCTTGTACACTCGAAGTGCTGCCTCGTAGGACTCGATGGCCTCGTCCAGTTGACTCAAGTTCTTTTGCATCAACGCCAAGTTGTTGAGTGTGCTGGCGTAGACGGGATGATCGTCGCCAAAGTGATCACGCACGGCATCGCGGCAGATCTCGGCCATCTCCAAGCCAGACACAAAGTCGCCTTTCCTAGTCATGCGCACACAGAGTCAAGCTGCGCACCCTTTACAGACCGTTCGACACTATCCACGTACGAGTAAAGCTCACGAATCTTTTTCTGCATGCCAGCAATGTCCGCTTCTACGACCATGTAGTCATTCCGTCGTCCTTGAGTCGATGTCACTGGCACGTTCAGCTTCGAGAAACGCGCAGTTTGCATAGAGCATGCGGCAGGGCGGCGCAGGGTCGCCAGAGGGCGCAACATCGTGGTCGCAAGACGTTGCATGCTCTCGAATTCTTTCACCTCCTCGAATCAATTGGTGTATGGAGATGCCTCCGGTTAAAAGTCATATTATCCGGAATGTAAACTCAGATCTCGCGCTTTCCAAATGCAAAATGAATCAGCGGCGCTGGATCGGAGATCGGCCGCGGGACCAACTTCGCTTCGGAGACCTGGAGCATCGTCAACCGTGACGCCCAATTGAAGAAGACATGTTCACGCGACGTACAATGCTCGACCGGATGGGCGTAGTGGCTCGGTGGCAGGGGGCCGTGCGTCTCGTCTGTCATCACGAGACGATGGTGGTCCACGAAAGTCGTCGCGGCGATCATAGTCCCGACGGTCGTCTCGAGGTGGAGGACCCCGTCGATCGTCCCGTGGGATATCCCGACGATCATCACGTGGATAATCCCTGCGATCGTCCCGTTGCGGATCACGAAAACCATCTCTTTGGGGACCATCTCGTCGGTCGTCAAACCCATGAAATCGGTCGTCTGGACGACGAAATGAGTCATTTCGAGGAGGATCATCGCGACTTCCTCGGGAGCGATCACGTGAACGAGAGCGGGAGCGATTGAAGGCAGAACGAGGCGGTGGGGACAAGTCACGGCGTCGGTCATAATCACGTCCACGGTCGTCGCTATACTTTCGGTCATCCAATTGGTTGGGCCTGCTGCGACTCAAGTCATCCCGTCGACTGTTTGGGTGAGGACCACGGTTGTCTCTACACAGAGTGAACACAACAACTGGTGGGCACGACTCTCGACAAAGGACAGACAACAACGGGTGGGCCACGACTCTCGACAAAGGACAGCATGAGCGCTCGAGGTCGACGTGGATAAACCAACGGGTGTTACACTTGTCTCGTCCAAGGACACAATCCACCACACATACGATGGCCACCCACGGGTATCTCGAATCGTCGACACACAACGCAAAGACTACCTCCGATTCGAGCTGAAGTCGGTGCGGAGAAATTTGCCTTCGTATTTCAAGTCCGCTTCGTGAGCACGGGCGGCAGCACCATACTGTTCAAAGTCGATGAAGGCGGAAATATTGGGGTTGTTGGTCTTTTGGGGCAGAACTTTCACGTTGACCACTGTGACACAAACACCATAGGTGAACAAACAGTCGACGGCGCACTCGCCACAGACACAAGAAGGGGTTGGCGTTGTTGCTGCTGCGGCATCCATTCCATCCACGGCACACCAGCTGAGTAGGCTCATGACCCATCCATGGCACGATATTTGCCCCATGGTCACACACCAATGCACACGATACCTCGTCCAAATTGTTCGAAAAAGGTTTTCACGCGTTCAATGGTCGTGTCCGGGGGGATGTTGCCCACAAACAAACTCGTGCATCCTTCTTTGGGAGGGGCACGATCATGCGCGCGATCCATGCTTCCACCATTCTGTGGACCACTGCGTTTGCTGTCCTCTGTGTGGGCAAAAGACACACGAATCTTTCGACCACCAAAGTCCGAGTTGTCCATTTCGCGCACAGCATCTTCCGCGTCGCGTTCATCCAAATAGCTCAAGAACGCAAAACCTTTCTTGAGAATCACCTCCGCGATGTCGCCATACTAGACGGACGCATTCGTCACGAATTCATCGCATCGTCGAGATACACATGCAAGACGCATGTACCTTTTGGAACTGAGCGCGGATGTCCGCTTCCAGCACATTGTCGTCTCCAAACGGCAGATTACCCAGGAACACCTTGACCATCGTCGTCCGCGGCCGCCGCTGTGGGGTTGAAACAAAAACTGGGCCATCGGCTGGGTCGAACGCCGGATAACAATATCCGGATTTCGAAAATCATCCGTGTTCGTCCCAATTGCATGCAAGCGTGCTGATGCTAAGGGCGATCAAGGTTTCTGACCTCGCAAGCACCTCATGTCGTTCTGTTAATGGTCAGGTGTCTTCACCTTACTCCTTTCCTCAATGAATGCCTCATGAAGCATGGGACAGTGTCCTGACTTCGAAGAAAACCTCCATTTTGTAAAAATGTCCCTGATAGTACTCTAGGAGAGGGAATTAGTACTACTAATCCTTCATTGTTGATATCGTTCACATATGTGAGTCACTTCATCAACGCTTTCACTACTGTCAATCGTCACTAAGCTGAATGGAGTATTCTACATGACATCGATGCAAGTAGAGCATGTCGCCGGAGAACGCCGCACGGCATGGCCGCTGTTCACTCTATCTCACGAAGGTTCTGGCTCGTCTTTCTGGAGTAGGGAACAAGTTTAAAGACAACCGTTCTTCTCAAACTCGAAAGTGTTTGTTATTGTGAATTATCCGGATAGCAGTTTCGGACGTCAGCATGACATCAGCCAATCAGAGATGGCGTTCAAGATCGCGGGTCGGGCCATTTCGCCATCATGTTCGCCACGCTCAGGAACAAGTGCTGCCGGTATCTGTGTTGCCGCAAGATGGAAGCGGGCGGCACACCCGTGGGTGAAAAAAGGTGCATCAAAGACATTTCCCCAGATACGGAGACCAGCGACGACGACGAAACCAAACGCCGCATTCGCGCGCGCAACCAAGGACGGCGTTCGTCGGTGAGGTGCGAGAACTTCAACGGCTGACGGCGGCAAGTTCCTCTTACCTCGATGAACCTGCGTAGTTCGGGTTCGCTTAGTACAAAGGAGCCTGCTTCAGGGAAGAAGATCGTCCCGAAGTCTGCTGCAACGATCGAGCGGATCAAGTGTGCCGTCGCGTGCAATTTTATGCTGAATTCGCTCGGGTCCGAAGAGCTCATGGATGTCATACATGCCATGGAAGAGCGGAAGGTGCAAGCGGGGGACACCATCATCAAACAGGTAACTCTCCCCTTCCACGAAATGCATCTCCGACGCGAACGGTTTTCGTCAGGGCGACGAAGGAGATTACTTTTATGTGATTGACAACGGCGAATTCGACGTCTACAAGAGCAGCACCCCCGGGGTTCCCGTGTTCCATTATTCGAACGAAGGGACGTTTGGAGAACTAGCTCTGATGTACAACAGCCCCCGCGCGGCTACTGTCGTCGCTGTGTCGAGCGGTGCGTTGTGGGCTCTCGACCGCGACACGTTTCGGCGAATTGTCGTCACTGCCAACAAGTCGCGATCCGAGCAGAACGAAAAGTTCCTGTCGGGCATGGACCTCGTACGTCGACATGGCGCTCTCTCGACCGCACGATCTCACCATGCCATAGATGGCCAACTTGACGCCGTCCGAGGTGTCGACAATCGCCGACGCCCTGCAACCCGTCACGTTCCGCGCCGGCGACGTGATCATTGAGCAGGGCGACGCCAACTACGCGTCCTTTCACTTTTACATTTTGATCCAAGGCACGTGCGCGTTTGTCTTGACGCATGGCGAGACTGGCGACAGGACTCCGATCGGCAACGTCGAGGCTGTGGGGTACTTTGGGGAAAAGGTACGCCATGCACTTGGCCCGCGCGATCTCACGGCATGGACAGGCACTGACGGAAAAGTCCAAGCGCGCCGTGAGCGTGATCGCGACGTCAGATGTCGTGCATTGCCTCTCGATGGACGTCGCCACGTTCGAGCGACTCATGGGGCCATTCCACGACGTCTTCCACCGAAAGATCCACAGCTACGTGGACCCGACCAACGTCGTCGGCGCCACAAATCGCGTCTAGCTGGAATAATAAATGCATCGGGTGGCGTGAGACAACGGGAACTACGGCCTCTGGTCCCACGACGCAGACCCAGCGCGGACGACCATTCCATCCATGGTCGACGTGTATACATCCATGTGTAGATGAAGGTGTGGAAGAGGTGTGCGGTTGTAGGAATAGGGCGGTTCTTGGCGCGTTGTCCGTGGGGAAGAGCGAGGTTGACTCGCACAATGGAGCACATATATACATGTAGAGTGGTTCCCAGACGGGAACGATGGCAGAACGCCAGGCGACGGGACATCTCCACATAAGGCCAACGACAAGGACTCTAGACTCGGCACTGCCCCATGCGCCAGTTGGTATGTCAACATGGCCTGTCCTCGCCGCGACAAAGAGGTCGCACCGCCGCGGTGGCGAAAGTTGGAACGGCGCGCAACGCATCCCCATGGCGTCGTTGGATTGGGCCGATTTCGCCAGATCGCAATTGCACATCCAAACGACGTTCGAAATTTCAGAGTATTTTTTCGGTGGCAAGGGGTTTCATGTGCGCGGACGCCGACGGGCGTGTGCCATTGCCACACTTGCGCGCCGCCACGACCACCACCCCCATGAGCGTATTCAACGTCCACTCCCTCTCCATGCACATCATGGACTACACGATCGACACGACCAACAGCGTTGTGTACTACCATCTCGAACTCCTCGACGACGACTCGGGCGAATCCATGACGGTCATGCGCCGCTACAGCGCGATTGCAGCCTTCCGCGCGGCGCTTCTCAAGGAACTCGATACCGCGTGCCAATGTCCGCACGACCAGAATCGGTGCAAACCGTGTCTTGCTGCTCTCAAGCAGTGTAGCTTCCCTGCCAAGAGCTGGTTCCCCAAAGATGGCATCCAGCCCGAACTGGCCGATCAACGCGCCACAGAATTGTCGTATTTTCTTCAAGATGTTGTCGCCGTCGGACGCGACCACGCCCCCCTGTGCACGCACAACCAGACTTTCTTTGAAGCCACCCTCGCCAACGTCCTTGGCGCCCCATCGCTCACACCGTTTGCGACCGTACCGCCACGCAACCGCAAGGGCGAGCGCAGTGCGTCGTGCGAGATCGCGTCCGACGCAGTGCGGCCATTCTTGCGGCATCGGTCCGGTTCGGTCCCCATCACGTCCAAGCGCCTCATCCTGTAGTTGCCTCGATCGGCGTTATCTATTTACAACTTATCATCTTTCTTTTTGTATGGGTCCCCGACAACGTGAAATAACACAATGCTCCAATATATTTCCAATTAGTCGAGTAATTCTATAGTTTCTATGGGGCCTACAACCACTTGCCCTTGGGCGACGAGTTGCCGCTGCTGTACCCTCCCCATCCCTGGTTGTTGTCGTACGACGACTTGCGACCGCCGTAGCTGCGCTGGCCGTTGCTCGAGTTGCTGCGGGGCGAGCTGCTGCCACCTCGAGAGAACCCGCTGTCGAAGCGCGAGTTGCCGTAGGTGGGGCGATGGCCATTCGACGAGTTGCTCCACGGGCGGCTGCCGTTCGAGTAGTTGGAGTCACGCGAGCGATAATTGTTGCTGCTTCCGTAGCCGGAGCGACTGCCCTGCGACCGACCAGTGGACGAGCGCTGGACACCGCCGACAGTGATCTTGGGCAGTTCCGTGACTGGGGCAACCACCACGTTCTTCGTTTCGGCGTGCTCCAGTACTGTGTCGACGTGCTTGTGCGGCACATCAAAGTAAAACGTGCTGTTGTCGCCGCGCACGACGCGCGAGTACGGCACAGTGACGCGCACTTCCTGAAGGAACGACGAAATCGCGTCCGCGTTCCACGAACGATCACCCACCAAGCTCAGCGTTTGGATATGCGGCTGCGCGGTCAGCATCGAGTACACGGTGGGGCCCTTGGCATCAAATCCGGCGAGCAAAGCGAGCGCCGAACTGACAACGTGCACCCGCTCGTCTTCGTTTGCGAGCAGCTCCTTGGCGATGGCTTCAAACGCCTTGCGGCCGTCAAACGCAACGTTGTTGAGCTTGTCGGTGACGGTGGCCATCGCATGCTTCAGCATTTGCGACGGCAGCGGCGCGGCAGCGTGGTTGAACGTCATCCCAAACTTGGATTCCAAATCGCGCACGTCGCGAATGTCGCGCGATTCAAATAGCACGACGTTGACGCCGCTGCGGCCAGCTCGGCCCGTGCGCCCCGCGCGATGGACAAAGTTTTCTTGGTCGTTACTCAGGCGGTACTGGATGACGAGGTCGACGTTGGCAATGTCGAGGCCGCGCGCGGCAATGTCAGTGCAGATGAGCGTGCGCACGTCGCCATTGCGGAATCCCTTCATGGTGGCCGTGCGCAAATTTTGCGACAGATCGCCGTGCAACACACGGACGCCCTTGGCGCGGGCGCTAAGAAACGATACGAGTTCGTCGGCCTCCTGCTTGGTTTCGGTAAAGATGAGCGCTTGGCCGCCTTGCGAGTACAAGTTGAGAATACTCTCCAGGATGTGGTCCTTGGAGTCGCGCGTGACCATGATGGCTTTGTGCGAGACGGTGGCCGGGAGCTTCGAGTTGTCTTCGCCGACAAGATCGATCATCGTGGGATCTTTCAAGTACTGCCGGGCAATTGTGTGGACCCATCGGGGCGTTGTGGCACTCCACATGACACATTGCTTGGTGTCGGGCATGGCGCCGAGGATCGTTTCGACTTCCTCTTGGAAACCAAACTTGAGCATCATGTCGGCCTCGTCCAACACGCTCACTTCAATGTGGGACAGGTCCAAGTTGCCCTTGTCCATCATGTCGACAACGCGGCCGGGCGTCCCGACCAAGATGTCGATCCCGCGGCGCAATTCGTTCTCCTGTCCGATGTACGACACACCACCAACAACGAGGGCGACGCGGAGTTGCGGCGCAATGCGTCGGAATTCATCCGCGACTTGTTGTGCAAGTTCACGCGTCGGCAACATAGCAATCGCGCGGGGAGCTCTTTTTTGTGTCGCAGGGGTCGACAGCAAACGTTCTACGATGGGCAGAGCAAACGCCAGCGTCTTCCCAGAGCCCGTTTTGGACCGACCCATGATGTCCTTGCCTTCCATCATGGTCGAGAACGATTCGACTTGGACTGGGAAGAGATGTGTGATGCCTGCGCGTTCGAGGTTCTGGGTCGTTTGCGGCGACAGGTCAAAGTCCGACAAGGGCTTTTGATCGACAAAGCCGGACGTTGTCGTCGTCGCGTCGTCAACGTCGATAACATTGTCCACATCGTCGTCTTCATCTGGGACGAGGGTGGCCGTCGTGACGGTTTCCAAGCGCAAGTGGGAAAACGCGCGGCACGCCAACGAAACTGCGGGCGATGTGGACGCACCAACACGGCGCATGGCAAGGGCCTTGGTTCCGCTGACGGCAGAGCGGCGAAGTGCTTGCACCAGCACGGAGGACACTTGTTTCGAGAGCATGGTGAACCTGGCGGTCAAGTTGCGAGAATGCAAAGAAGTTGAACTCTCGGCGACACACCAATCAAAACGCGGTCACCAATCGTTAGGGCACAATGTAGAGGTGTCCTTATGTTCAGGGAATTTGAGGCAATTCCCTTGCAAGAGGGGACCACAAGGTTGTTAAAACCAGGGAAAATGGGACAGCCCGACACATGCCTGGGGCGTTCGTCGCACGCTGATTGGCTGTGATGACCTTTCTAAATCAATATGAACAGGGATGGATTGTCACAGGTCACGCTTTGTAACGTCACCAATGCAGTGTGCCGCCGCCGCGCGATGAGGACATGGGAATATGCAACAGAATTCGATACAGAGAGCGCGGTACAGCCGCCTACGCGAGCTGGATGCCGATCTTTTGAGGATTGGCATACTTGAACTTGAGCAGCTCGGGGGCGAGCGGTAGCGACAGCCACTTCTTCACGTCCGCCGACGCATCCTGGGACTTGTCACCACCCACGACATGTGTTGCCGTGTAGTCCTTCCATACTTTCGAATCGCGGAGGGGCGCCGACACTTGGTTGCCAGGGATGATGGACAAGACAGAGAGGAAGCGCGCGATCGGCGCCTTTGTGTTGCCAGCAATCGCGTCCGGCGCCGACAGCAGGTTGAGCAACGCCGTCACCATCGGGCCCATCGCGGGGGATTTGGCAAAGTTTATCGACAAGTTTGTGTGTCGCTTCAACGCAGTCGTGTGAATGTTCAAGAGAAGCTCGACGTCTTGGTGGTTGTTGCCGGCAGACATGAGCGGCAGCGTCCTATACAACACCATGAGAATGCAAACACCGTCGTCGAGACGGTCGAGTTACTTGGCCAACGAAGCGGGGTCCATGCCGCTGACGAGCTTGTCGATGCACGTGGGGACGAGGCACAGGTTGCCGAGCACTTGAAGCGCAACACGGGCGAGCTGTCCTTCATCCGACTCCTTTCGCTTGGGCAGGTGGGTGTACACGGTCGAAAACATGCTCTTCACGTACAGCGGGACCTTGTCCGCGATCTTTTCAATGCACTTGGGCGAGAACATCGCGACATGGAGGCACTCCATGACACGAAGCTGGAACAATGGCGCTTTCTCGGTCGAGAACCGAATCTTGGTTTCGTCGTGGTCGAGGCCGGCAAACAACGTCACGATCCCGTCCACGTCGACGAGTTGGATATCCATTTCCGCCGTGTACTGCAGCATGTTGCGGACAGCCGTCACGACTGGGAGCATGCGGTCTTGCATCGTCTTCTCGAGGGTGTCGGGGCGGGCGCGAACGCCGGCAATGTCGTGGGAGAGCGAGCTCAACAAGTTGGCCATCACGCGCTTTCGGATCTCGCGCTGGTCGGTGACATGCGTGCCGCGTCCCGTGCGTTCGTCTGCGAGACCGGACGAGATGAGCGCCGTGATGCCGCTCTCGGGATCGTTGTTGTAAAAGTTGACGTAAATGTCGGCCACGCGGAGCTCCGAGTCCTGCGCATCGTACAAGAATTTGTCGGGGAGGACAAACTCCCTGGACGACAAGTGCGCTTCCGTCGACAGCGCCAGCAGCTGCGCGCGCATCGAGTCGGTCCACATCATGTGCGGCTTCTTCACGTCATGCGACACGACACGAAGGAACATGTCCGGGTCGCTCTGGCTCAACAAGAGGTCGATCAGCGGCCGGGTAAAGATCTGATCGATCGTGCGCTGCATTCGGCCGCGCGCGCTTGGTGCCGGCGCGTTCTCCGGCTTCAGGATGCCCTTGAGCGCTTCCACCGCCAACGTCCGGGTGCGCGTGGGGCCAGGGGAGTCGACAATGATCGGGGCCAAGTACCAGACCACCCCGCGCTTGGCCATGGCGTCCAGTAGTTCGTCCGACTTGGTGGAGCCGAGCGACATGCCCTGAACGATTTCAAGGGACAGCGCCGTCAGATCCTGCGACGGTGTCGTGAGTTCCAAGTACGGCTGGAGGAACGGCAAGATCGAGAGCGACGGCGATGACGACAGACCATCGCGGCCGAGTGGCTGGTGCACGATCGAGTTAAACGCTTGCAGGAGGAACCGCGTGGGGGTGAGGTCGTTGCCGCGGTGGTTGTGGGCGAGTTCGAGGGCATCGTACATGACACGGAGCCCAGACACGACGGTGGTGTCCTTCATCGAGTTGATGATCGCGCTCGACTTGCATGCGGTCGTGATGACGGCGAGCGCGCTGAGGAAGACGTCCCACTGCGGCGTCGGCATGTCGTTGCACTTTTTGAGTGCGAGCAGGAGGAGCGAAAAGTTGAGATGATCGTGCAACTTGGGCTCGAGCGTGGCCCAAAACCGACGGAAGAGCAGAGAGATCGAGTCAAACACCATGACGATATCGGACGACGACAGCTTTGCCAGGGACGGATACACCCACGACTGCACGGCGTCCATGAGGGCCCGGAGGAACGCGGTGGGGTCGTTGATGGGCCAGTTTGGGAACGCCACGTCGTCCAGGAGGTTGTGCAGGTAGTACTGATCCACTTGCAGCTTGTACACTTCTTCAGGGTACACGATCAGGGGCGTCGATGTGTCTTCTTCAGTGACCGCGAGGTGGAATTCGCCCTGGGCCGTGTGCTTGGCAATGAATTCGTCAACCTGCACGAGCATTTGGTCCCGCAGCGTGGCGTTCCAGAGCGTTTCTGGGTCGTTCGTCGTGGCAAAGTATGCGCTGGCAAACTTTTTCGGTCCGTGGCGGACCAGCTGCGCCACGAGCGACACGGGCAACACTTTGATCAACCAGCTCTTCATGCATCGTTGCGTGAACGACGGCGTCGGGTTTGCATGCTCCAGGACCTTGGCCAGCTCCTCGGGTGGAATGTGTACGGGCCGCTGGCGCAAATGGATGGTCGTGAGAAAGTTGGCGACGACAAACATATCGTCTTCGGTGTGGGCATTGCGCAAGAGGTAGTAAAACAGCCCCGTCGTGTGCAGCGACGGGACGAGCGACTCGTTGTTCTGGACCAAAAGGTGAAATACGTGAATCACTTTACGAAACACGGCGCGGTTCGGATGGTCCAAGAGCGTCACGAGAAACTTCAAATGGGTGGCCAGCAAGCGTTTGATCCAACTCACGGGGCCCACGGCACTCGTGGTCGTGGCCTGGTTGCCCAAAAAGTATTCGGTCTTTGTGAGTTCTTCTTGGTCAGACGTTTGGCAGTGCACGAGCTTCATGAGGACAATCAAGCATGTCTGGACGATGCTCGTAGCTTCGTCATCGTTTTCAACAGCGTTTACTTCGTGGAGCAGCGCCAGGACAAGCTCCAAGTTGGTCGATTCGTGCAGGAATCGCGTCACATTCACGGCACTGGACAAAACTCGCTCGACAAACAGCATGACGTGGCCGCGCAACGTGCGTGACCACTGCGATCGCATCGCGACTCGGAAAAAGTGATTGAGGAATACGAGCGACCGGATGTCCGACGGGTACTTGTTGTACAGCGCCGTCATGGTCTTGATGCACAAGAGTCGCACGGGTTCGTCGTCCGTGGCCAGCACGCGGAAGTACAGCAACGTGATGAACGCTTCAACGTCGACAATATCTTCTGCAAGATCGCCTTGGCTGTTGAAGAGTGCCTTGAGGTAGTACGCTCCGACGCGGACTTCGTGCTCCAAGCACGTGAAGTCGACGATAAACTCGTCTGCGTTCCAGTTGAGGAACCAAAACGGCTTGGGCGACGCTACAATATGCTCGGCTTCGTGGCTGCCAGCAGTGCTGGCTACGGCGTCGTCGGTGCCATCGTCGTCCTTGTCGAATGGGTCGATGGAAGCGGCATTGGATGCGTTGGCGGCGGCACCGCCAAACACTGGCGGAAATGCACTCGAGAGCGCGTCAGCGTCGCGGCGAACGCCCTCCATGGACGTATCGAGGGCTGTTTCATTGCGGTCCGTGGGACTCGACAGCAAAAAGTAGAAGTAGGTGAGCCGGTTCAGGTCAAACACCGACAGCTCGTCGATCAAGCGCTTCTGGAGCTCGGCCAAGTTGTGCGAATCCCACTTCAAGTCCTTTTGGACAATCACTGCGCGGAGCTTATCGAAGAAATCCGGCAACAGCACGACGCACTTGGTAGTGGCGACCACGTGGGCCCGCGACGTGACGCCAGCGTGCACCTTGTCGCTGGCGAGGACGGGCTTGTCCGTACCGTCGGCATTGCCCAATGTGGTCTGCAATGACGTAGTGGCGTCGTGAGGTTTGTCCGGCACGGCAAGAATTGTCGCGGCAGCGGTCAAGCGGACGGCCGACAGGTCCGACACATTCGAAAGCGGGGCCAGGGCGATGGTGTTGATTGCGTTGTTTGCCGGGGCAGCCGACGACGACGGGAGCAATACTGGCAGCCGGCGACCGAACTCGTCGTACGAGCACTTTTCCGGCGGAATATCGCCGAGAAGGGCATGCGGAAAGATGTTGCGGATTAAGTTGGACGACCGCGGGTTTTCGTGCGTGAGGAGGGCGACCAGTTGCGACGAAATGCGACGCTGGCTCTGGTCGTGGCCGCTGAGACTCAAGTAGAGCTGCCAGAGGAGAGCCCCTTGCGTCCGCGCAAAGTCCTGAATCTGCTCGACGAGCTCCGATGGCTGTTCGAGGACGTGGACCTTGACCAGAATCGACGACGCCTTGGCAATGCCAAACGAAAGCGACCGATTCAGCGTAAACAACGTGTGATGGTGGGCAAAGTCGTCAATGTGCATCGCGTTAAGCAAGTCGCGATGAACTTTTTCCGGTGTCGACCGCTTCCCCGACGCAAGACACACCTCCATCGTCGTCAAAATCGAGTGGAGGACGAGAAAGTCGAGGCCGATGAGTGTGGAGCTCAGCACGCGGTTCATGAGCGGGTTCGGGACAACGTCGACGTCGTACAGGTTGGACGTTTGGACGGTCGGGTCAAATACGCGGTTCACAAACAGGTTGGCGCGCTTCTCCGTGTGGAATACGGCCTTCCGGTTCGCCAGCTCCATCTTGACGCTGTTCTTGTCGTTCGAGTAGTTGACAACCATGCAGTTGAGAACCTGGGCGGCGGCGAGGCCCACTTCGGCGACGGGCGAGTACAAAAACTCCATCACGATCAAAATCACCTTGCGGTATTCTTTCCGGAGCACTTCTTGGAAGCCAAAGCTCGTGTGGAGCAAGCGCTGGATCGCAAGCAGGAGCGCGACTTGGAGTTGCGGCGACGGAATCGCGGCATGGGAGTTGCTCGACGGGTCCTTGATTTTCAAGCTGATGTATTCCCGCATCTGGTCGACGATCTTGAAGAGGCACGCCAGGGGCTTGGTCACGTATTTGGACGAGACGGTGCCGACCGCGACGTTCTTGTTGAATTGCTCGAGGAACCGGAACAACTGGTCAAAGTACAACTGGTTGTCGTGCGAGCTCTTCCACGTCACGAGCAATTTCTTGAGCAACGCTTCTTCCCACTCGGCGTTGCAGTCGCTGCTCCACCCGCCGACTTTGCATCCGAGCGGAGTTTCTTCCGTCGACCATGACACGTGCTTCTTGTTCTTCGAAAACACTTCAAACAAGTTGGTCACAAACAAGTTGCGGCTCGCGGTCGGCGTCAGCAACGTTGTCGACCCCGCCGTGGCAAACGACGGATGGGACGTAAACGACGGGTCCATCACGGCCGCTTGGAGCTCCTTCACGCGTTGGTCTGTCACTTGTTCGAGGCCAAGGCCAACGTGCGGGCTGCGCACCGCCGCCGCCGTTGACACGCACGTGTAGCGCCTCGTGCGGCCGTTCTTGAGTTCGATCGAAAACTTCTCCGGTTCATCGGGCGACAACACAATGTTGAAGACGTCCGAGAGTGAAAACCGCGCGAGGGTGCGATGCGTGGCACGATCGCGCTCCAAAATGCCGGACCGGGTCAGCGCCAACATGATTGCTTTCTTGTCGCGGGCGCTGGCGAGCTTGCTGCGTCGAAGCACGGGAATCTCAAACAACACCGACACGGGCTCACTCAACGGGTACACGAGCGATTCGTACTCGGCCGCGTCCGGCACTTCCTGGACGAGAAGCGGCTCCTTCACGATCGTCCGGAGGTTATTGATCACGACTCCGATGAATGCCTCACGCTCCTCGCACGTGTACCGGGTCGCCGTGATGTTGCTCTTGTCCTGCTGAAAGTACAGCACCAACCCGTGCGGTTCGTTCTGTAGCTTTTGGACCTTCAAGATGCTGGTCAACGACACCGACGCGATGGGTTTCTTCGTCTTGGGGTCCAATCTGCACAAAGCCATGTCACCAAAGATCGAATTTCCCAAGCAACAACAGAAATGGGGAGCTGTACCGGTCAAGTGACGCGCGCCGCACTTCCAGCAACACGAGCGTGTCTACAGGGCTCGCGGCAGAGCCCTTGGTCTTGCTGCGCTTCTTCATCACATACGTCGGTGTCTGGAACAGGGTTGCCGCTTGCTCTTTGTCGTTCGGTCGGTCGCGGTAGTACAGTTGGTAGTACGATGATAAGAACTGGTTGCGAGTCTCCTTGTCCTTGCAAATGTACGTCGACCGCGCATTCGTCGTCTTGGTGACGATCGTGAACGATAAAGCGTCCGTCGCAATCACTTCGCTGATGTCCGAGTATGCCCATGTGTCAGTAGTTTGTTCATTCGATGGATCCAGCGCGAACAGGTTCAATGGACTCAGGACGAGCAGCTTGGGTTTCGACCCAAAGCCAAGTCCCCAACCGGCCAGTGTGACCCAGAACCTCTGCGCGTAAATGACCCCAGACAAACGGTTCGCTGGGACGTCAGTGTCCACGAGTCCCTTGTCCGTGTTTTCTTCGTACTCCTTCAACACGGATTCTGTCCATGGGACGTACCCCGTGTGCAACTTGACTACATCGGGATGGGCGCCGCCGTACGTCAAGTACTCTTCGAGCGTTTCTTCAACATCGGCGTCGGTCGACTGCAAATGCGATCGCTGACGGAGCAGCAACGTCGATGGCGCGACGACAACTTCGTCTTCTGTCACGTCCAGCGTCGATGCGGCAGGCACGGAGGACGATGGGGCGCTGTCGTCATCATCGTCGTCGTCGGATTCTTCTTCGTACTCTTCGTCGGATTCATGGTGCGAAGTTGCGCTGACAGCAGGAGGTGCCTCGACATGCTCGACCTCGTCTACAGGCAAAGACGTTGGCTCATCACCATTGATCTCCAGCGTCGACGACATGGCAGTCCAAAGATGCGCGAAGGCCGCGCACTGTTCGCCTGACGGTCGAAAGTGAGAAAGTGATTGACCGCACTGACTGGGATAAAATAAATTTCGTGAGTTTGGATACAAATATCAAGTGCAAATTAATCTACAACAGCAATTGAGTCCGCTTTCCCCAGCGAAGTTGAACCTGAAAAGGATATCCGGATAAATTCCTGTGCACCACAACGGATCTACAAAATTGTCCTAATTTAGCAATTTTTGCAAAGAATATACCTAATTTAAGTGCCTTTACGCGACCGCTGCACTTCCAACTGCGCCAAAGGACAATGGGCGCTGCGTTTCACATCACCACCACAACAACTTTGACTTCCCAATGGCGCAATATAGTACGACCGTGCGAAGGAATAGCGAACGTGTTTGTGGTTTGAGGTGTTATGCAATATGCATGAGCCTTATTCAATTCGGCATTTGGGGGTCTCGCGGTTTGGAGTGCCTAAATTAGGAGTTCTCTACATAAGGCAGAAGATTATCCGTACACCGCGACGAGGCACAACCATCATGGGCGGCGGCGGGTTGCGCATCTTAGGACACAAGAAGTGGCATGTCTGGACTCGCGAGAACATCGAAAAGGTCCGCCGTGACGAGCGTCTCCATGAAGAAAAGACAAAGAAAGAGACGCGGGAGAAGCGCAAGCGAGACCTGGACAGTCGTGTCGAACACCTCAAGAGGGCCAGGTCGACAACTGAAGCAACGACAACGAACGTGCCTCCGCCGTCCGAACTGAATCATATCAACTTCTTCAAAGACGCAGAAGAGTATCACAACAAGATGCTCATTGACCCTCCAAACCCCAAAGAGTTCCACGAAGAAGGTATTGCACTGGGGGGAGAATTGAATCCCGCGTACAGATCCCAACATCCACCGTCCCAGCGACGCAAGCAGCAGGACGCCAAGAAGAGCCATCCAACTCTGCCGTGGTATGCACATGCTAGAAATGACGACAGGGTCGACGTGCACGACGACGCTTACAAACGGGACACGTTTGCCGATCCCATGGGAACCCTACTCACACGTCCTGCACCGTTTCTCGAAGCCAAGAAACCAGTCGTGTTGAAGCGCATTGATTTCGCGGGGGATAAAGTTGTGAGCACTCGTGATAAGGACGTTCCCGACTCGACGTCGAGCACTCGCTCCACGTCGAAGAAAGGCTCGAAATCGTCGAAACTCATGGACAAGTTGCGCGCCGAGCGCCTGGCACGAGAAGCTGCGGAATCGTCAAAGCGACGAAGATAAGGTAAATTAAAAGCGGCGGTAGGCGGCATCGTAGTACTCCTGGGTGGTAAAAAGGCCCTTCCATCCTCGGCCGATGCGGCTCCCTTCAAACTGTGCCAACACATAGAGTGCCACATGCGTCTCCAGGTACTTCATCGCCATCACAGCCAGCACCAGCACAAGGACGTACTCCCCGAGGTACGCGTGGTACACTGCGTCGCAAACGAGGGCGCCAAGCATGTTGATCCAGCACACATGGGTCCACAAGACAAACTATATCGTTGTCAGGTGAGATGCTTCGAAGTCGAGACTCCGTACCAAACGGCCAAGGAAAGAGTGCCGCTGCAGCACAAACACGATGCCGAGGACGGGAGCGCCCACGATTGCGCCAGGCATGCACAGCAAGACGAGTTCGAATGCCACCTAATGCACGCCGCCTTGGTTCATCCATCCTGTCGACGGAGATCGATTGAACGCACCTGGGAGCATCCTGTGCTCTTGGCCATCGGGTCCAGCACTTGAATGCAAAAGTACTCGATCAAGATCCACAGCATCGTGAAAAAGTCCATCGACAGGAGAAGGAGGAGCGAGTACGGCAACAGCCACCGGTACGGAGTTGCAACCACTGGGACATTCGACCACGGGGCCAGAAAGGAAGAAGTCCATGCTGACATGTCCATGGACATCGTGCGGCGCGCGAGAACGTTTCCACGATACCGACTGGTCGAAGCGTCATCGTCGTCGGCGCTGAGAAGGGGTGTTGTGTTTGTCGAAGGGACGGTCGCTGGGTCGGGGGCGTACAGCGCTGCGTATCGAATCGAGCTCATTTCGGCCATGGCAGCAGGTGAGGGCTTTGATGTCGGTGTGGTCCGAGGTGCGGCGGAGATGGAGGATGCGGCTGGTGGCTCGAGGTGGCGATGGGCATGGCGGCGGTCGTTCGGGACAACGTAGATGGCCCATTTCGAGTGCTCTGGCAACGGCTTCGATTCAAACACTCGTTCAAAGCACTCGTCTGGCGTCGTCGGCGTAGTCACCACTGCCGCGGGGCGGAAGGCGGACTGTTGCTCGTCGCTTGGCAGCGACCTCCACGAAAACACACCAAACTCGACCTACACCCCAAGTAAACTCCTCGCTGATCATGCTGTGGGTACGCACCGTGTGCCCGTTCAGCATGTCGGTGGAATTGAATGCTTCAACGTGGTCCAATATGCTCTCGATGGACCCAGACGGGGACAAAAGGCGCAGGTGCTGGTTGAGCGCCGCGACAAACTCGAGCCAGACTGAATCCCGAAGGATTTCGACTCGCGATGGCACGGCGCGGAGCCAGGCATCGTTCGTATCCAGGTAGAACGGGCACAGGAACGAACCATGGCCGGCCGCGACAAACAGTAGCGGCGGCGGCGGGATCTGTGGCGTGCGGCGGGCTGCGTCCGGGCTCAAGAGCAAGTCGATGTACCCCAACGAGTAGTCCGAACTATACAACAC
>NW_008580151.1:1756962-1777136 GCF_000520115.1 Aphanomyces invadans
AAGCACCTGTATCCAAGAATCAAGTGCGCGCCAGACGCTTGCAAGTCCAGGTCGCGGAAGAATCCCGTGCCGTATTCGGTCATGTACTCAAACAATTGCTTCACGGTCGAGCGCTGGTAGCGCCGCAGCATCCACGTGGCCAGCGGCGGCACGGCGAGCCGCGCCAGTCGTTCCACATGGGCCGCGGTCGACCACGCTTTGGCATGTCCAGTGCATATGGCGTTGCATTTGGATGCAAAGCCGGCATACGACCCTTCGTAGATAGTTTTGCGAAGATCCGAGCCAACGACGAGGTCCGTCGGGACATGCCATGGCTGACAGAATGTGTTGCGACCGCCAAAGTACAATCGTGCGACGTGAAATGTCAGTTGGTGGTCCGTGAGGCGAGGAAGGTGCGTCGAGTTGGAGTGCGGGGTCGGCGCCCGCACAGCGCGGTACTGCTTCATGACCGCAGGAAGCGTCCCGCCGTACGACGACGACACGTAGCCGTAGATGCCAAAGACGCTCAAGATCGTGACAAAGCAGAACAAAACGAACCCGACCGGGCCTCCAATCGGCTGGATGAACTTTTCAAACGGCGTCAGGCAGTCCAACCCGATATGGCCCTTCTCGCACATGTACACACACGACCCCTTTTGGTTGTACGTGGCGTGCTCTGGTTTGATCGAGCATTTTCGACACTCGACGGCGCCAGGTCGATCGGTGGTTTCCCCGACGCCGCACTCGGCGCACTGCGAGCTGCTTTCGACCGGGGCCACAGTGCCATTCGGACACAACGTGCACATGTCTTGGCCTTTGTCGGGACTGAAGGAGCCGCGGGGGCACTTTGCACAGGTGGCAGCTCCTTCGTCGGGAGAGTACTGCCCAGGGGCACACGGCACACACGCCCGACTGCCAGGGTTTGGATTGAATTGTCCTGGAAGCAAGGCATCCTTGAGATTGATTTCCGTCGAATGAAGGCGGTCACGTCAAGTACCTTTGGGACACTTGGAGCACGACGTGGCGCCCGCTTTGTCGCTGAATGACCCTACAAGCGTCGTCAAAGCCGTCGTGTTGAAATGGCTATGAGTGCACACCGATCGGGCAAGGGGCACAGTCTGCATCGGGTGCAGGGCTGAAGGTGCCGGGGGTGCACGGCAAACAAAAGAGCCCGCCACACCCACTCCCGCACGCATCTCCTTTGGCCACGCCATCGAAACCCGTTTGCCCCGCGCTGAATCCGCCGTTCAAAGCGACGCGTCCGTGAAAGTCTTTGCCGCTCCCTTTATCTTGGTAGCGGATCCATAGCACGCCGCCGCCGCCACCGCCGCCGTGAACTTGCTCTTCGCTCGTCCCCACGTACGTCGTCGACCCGCTGCCACCGGACAAGTCGAGGGCGCCGTCTCCGACGATGTCGGCTACGTCCCCAAGCACAATCGTCCCACCAGAGCCACCGCCGCCGCCATGGGTGCCATTCCCCCCACGGACCGACACGACGCTACCCTCAGCCAGTGTGATTGCTTTCACCACAAGCACAACCAACCCCCCGCCTTTTCCGCCTTGGACTACGTCATTGGACTCGGCGCTGCTCCCGGGCCACTGCGGCCACGTACTTGCTTCGAAGGCTCGACCGGCCCCTCCTTTTGCTGGCATGACTTCGCCCCCTGCGCCGCCATGTCCAGCACCACCGCTCGCTAGTCTGCCCACAATTCGGCTTTGCCCTGGCCCGCCATCCACGCATCCGAGACCGTTTGCAGAGATCGACCCGTGTACAGTTGCTTGAGGGCTGCACATAAGCAGCGACGACACCACCAACGAATTTGTGATGGACACGGTGGACGTCGCGACGATTGACAGCGCGAACGGCGGCGGGTCCTCGGCGGTACAAACATCACCATGGGTCGGCCATGCTTGGCACATGCTTGCCGCGCTGCCGAGGATGGGGTTTTCCTTGGAGGGGTCCGTCGCCCCCGTCACATTTACGTGTTGTCCGACGGCTGAAATGGCACGAAGCACACATGATGCCTTCAGGTCCACCGTTCCTTCGATGGCGCGAATCTATGGAGACCTCAGTGAGTCGGGAGACAAGATTCGAGCACAATACCTCGACAGGTACCGCCACTTGACTCGAGTTATCCAGGTGCAGCGCAACACTGCCATGGCGGCTTTTCAGGGAGGCTCGGAAGCCGCGTCCAGGTCGTGACGCTTCAACTTCGAGATGGCCTCCCAACCGCACGTCGGAGAGAGCGTCAACGGACACGAAATGAGTGGCTGTGATCACTCCATCCGACTCAAACGTTGTGCATTGGCCGACCAGCGAATGCACGACGAGTTGAGCAGATGCAGCCAACGCCACTTTATCGGTGGCGAACAGCATGACGTTCTGCTTGTCAATTGCCATGGGACCAAGTCGACCCTACCACGACAGCTTTCGTGGACGACCCACGGAATGGAACCATCACCACGCATGCACCTACTGCAATTGTGATGGAAGATGCCATGAGCTGAATCGTTTCGTTGAAGACGAGCGTAGCCCAAAAGGACCCAGCTTCCACCTACAAGCACCAAGTCGGTCGTCCAGTCGCCCCGCCAAACTTGACCTGCCTCACCTCGATCGAGCTGTTTGCATGGAGCTGGAGAGTGCTGGCAAACACCAGCGCGTGTTGGGCCACTCGAACGTGCAGCATCCATGGCTCGACCATAAGCTCTCGCCGCGCCGTGCGATAAAAGAGTGGTGTGCCAGCCATCAGTCCTGCGGGTGGCTCCTTCCGTCGTCCCACAATCCATATCGTGCCTTGTACCGTCGTGGAATTCGCGCGAACGATTTCCAAGTACGTTCCAGTGCCGCCTTCTTGGCACCATAAGGACGGCATCTCCCATGCGTGCGTGCCTCCGTGCACGTGAACGCTCAAGGTGCCTCGATTGCCTTGTGCATACTCCAGCACCACGCGGCCCCCGCCGCCACCACCGCCACCGCCAGTAGAGTCTTCACCGGGAGCTGTCGCATTGCCTCCGCATGCTTCTGCACGTCCCTTTCCATTTAAGATCTTTGCGGATAGCCGAATCGTGCCACCTACAACGTGGCCGATGACCAAATGATGTGAAAATTTGTTCGAATTGTACCTGATCCGGAGCGACTTGCAGACGATGCTGCGTCGAAGCCGCCGTTGGCAAGAACAGCGCCGTCGAGCTGTAACGTGTGGGATGCATTCAGTTCAACAAAACCTGCACCGCGGGTCGCGTCCGAGCCACCCCCGCTGCCATACCCACGGAAATCACCGACGCTTCCTTTGAGATCCCCAATCGGCTGGATGTACATGGTGCTCTCGACGTCAATATCTGCACACGTCGATGGAGAGAGTATGCCGTTTGACAAAGCACTTCCGCCAGTGCCGCCGTACGCGCTGCCGACCGTAACATCGCTGTTGAAGCCAGGTCCAAATTTGAGGCCTTGCGCAGTCGTGTTGATGGAACTTCTTGCATCCACGGTTATATTGTGACTGTCGATGTACACTGCTGACGACACGATCGACGCGTTGTGCATGATGAAGTGCGTCGTCGCTGGTGCCAAGCGAAAGCTCAGCTCAATGTGGTACGACGACGTCGACGCGCGCATGGATTCGAGGACTCTGTCATCCGCGAACAAGAGTGCCGCGTTCAGCGTCATGTTTGCGATCCAGACAGACTCGGACGTGTTCAAAAACTGGCATTGCTGGTAGAATTCATTGTACGAGCCGATCCATTGCACAGGCCCACACTGATTGACGCACGACATGAGGGATATCATGCATGATCATCCGAAGAACCTACATGAAAGGCACGTTGGATGACATCTTTGGGCGTCGACGGGTCGATGACAAATCCATGGAGTGTGCTCAGCAGGATGCTCATCAAGCCTGCCGCATGGTGCACTCGCATGAGTCCGATCTTCGGGCCGGAAATGAAGGAATCTACTGTTGCAACTTTAACGAGAGGGAACCCAATCGAATGGCAATGGAGTTCTTAAATGAAGGAGTCGTGCTGTTTAAAACTCGGCGTGAAGTGTTTTAAACAATGTGCCCATCCTGGGGTGATTCACTTCGTCGCAAGCACAGGCACATCTTTGGGCTATCGGAGAATCATGTCGACGGTCCAAGTGCCGCCGACGCGCATGTAGGCATTCATTCCCCGTGTCGATCCGGCATGTGAACGTGTGTTTGACTTGCGTGCCCAGGAACTTGACGACGTACAAGGCGAAGCGTGTTGCAGCGAAGAAAGGTGAGGGGCATTGCACGATTGCCGAGGTGACTGATGCCACGGGCGATTGTTGTGTAGGGTTTGAGCTGTTGAAGAAGAAGGCGGACGCTTTGAAGATGCGATTCCAAGCCATGTTGCGCGAAATTCAAAAGACCAAGTTGGCGATGTCGCAAGAAGCGTCCGATGCGTTCTTTTCGCTGTCCCAGGCGCAGTATGCCGCGGGAGACTTTCGACACAAAGTGATTGAAAGCGTGACGTCAGCCGAGATTCGCCTGGAAAACCGCATTGATAACGTGGCTGGGGTCAAGCTGCCCGTGTTCACGGAGATCGAGTCAAGCCGAGACAAGGCTGAAAACATTGGGCTCACGGGCGGTGGGGGCAAGATTCAGAACTGCCGAGAGAAGTTTCGCGTGTTGCTCAAGGCGTTGGTGAAGCTCGCGTCGCTCCAGACGTCGTTCGTGACGTTGGACGAAGCGCTCAAGGTGACGAACCGCCGCGTGAATGCGCTGGACAATGTCACGATTCCACGTATCGACAAGATCATCGATTACATTGTTCGCGAGTTGGACGAGCTCGAACGCGAAGATTTCGTTCGGTAAGGAAGAAAGACACCATGCGAACGTGAGTGACGGTGTCTTGTAGCATCAAGAAGGTCCAAGCGAACAAAATTGAATTTGCCAAGGAAGAAGCGGCCAAGCTCGACGCGTTGGTTGCGGCCGGCGCCGTCAAACCACCGGCCAAGCATGTCTTGCCGTCCGACGAAGACATCTTGGCGGCGTTTGAGCCGACGGCAGACGCCGATGTAGTGTTTTAAACGTCCCACTTGAATGGACCAACTCGTTCAATACATCCACAAGGAAACGGGAGCACTGTCGCGGCATTATAAGTTACTTGTCCTAGCTGTACTGGAGGAGCTTGTCGAGTTGCCAGTATCTTTGGCTGGATCGGACGGCCCGTTGCGCAGCGGCTGCAGCCCGCCATGGTACTGGAACGACGACTGGTGGTGGTGTGGGCTAGACTTGCGTATGCTGCACAACGCTTCCGAATCGCTCTCGTTGCCGTTCGTACAGTCCAAGTCGTCCCCTCCTGCGCCGAATGCCAGGTGCGGCAAATGCTTGGACTCTTTTTGGTACTTGGGCAGCGCCGTGACAGACTTGGCAGTTTTCGCGTCAAAGGACATGGGGTCTTTCAGAGCTCGCTTATGGGATGAGCTAGACATGGAAGCGGTGCTCGACGACTTGCTCTCGGCTTTGTGCAGCGACGACGTCGACTTCTTCCGCCGACCAGATATGGCCGGGTCGGACGATGGTGGTGGCTGTGTGGATGACGAAGATGCAGGCGATTTCGAGTTGATGGGAATCGAGGTGCCGCTGGGGGGCGATGACGACAGTGGAGTCGACAGGGCGGCAGGGATCGACTTGGTGGATTTCGAACTGGGTTTTGCAATGGATGGCTGGGAGGAGGATGCCATGGATTTATCCTCGGCGACAGCTAGTTGAGATGGGGGTGCCCGTGGCGGTTTGGATCCCTTCGCCGACGACTTTTTGCGGCTTGAGCTGGACGACATGCTTCCATCCTTGTCTTTTGGCATGGCTGTGGTCAAGTCTGTGTAGTCAGCCTCTACAATCGCGCCATCGCCATTGCCGTACTCGACGGAGCGCACAACGCCCCGCGCCTCCTTTCCACCCGTCACAATCTCGTCCGATGTACCGCTGGACAATGCTTTGTCTTTGGACCGTTGATTCTCCCGTCTCTTCTTCCCCGGGTCCTTCTTGGACCTGGATGTACTTGACGACGAGGCGGCACTGTCGTGTGTGCTCTGCACTTGTGGCGGACTTTCCTTTCGTGCCTTTTGCGACTTGTCAAAGAGAAGTGAAGATGATGACGACGAAGGGGTGGCTGTGTACGGAGGCGCGTCGTCCAAGGGGAGAGTAGCGGCGGCGGTCGAGGACAGCAAGTCGTTGTCCTTTGATGGCTTGATGAGCACGGGGCTCGGCTGGTTGTTCCACTTGAGCTCGTCCATCTCTTTTTCGAGCCCTTCGAAGTACGGATGGTTGATGCACTCGGTGGCCGTCATGCGCTCGTCCGGTCCGAGTTGTATTGCGCCCTTGAGAAACCCGAGGGCGCGCTTTGGGATCTTGCCCACGAATCGTTTCTGAAGCGTTTCGGGGCGCGTCATGTCGGGAAACTTGAGGCCGGCGAACCTCGGGTTGGACAGAAAGAGCTCCATGTGGTCAGGGGTGAGTGGGCCAAGCATTTTCTGGATCATGTACAACTGGTCAATCTCGCTCTCGCCGGGAAAGAGCGGCTGACCATCGAGCAATTCGCCCATGATGCATCCAATCGCCCAAATGTCGACGCTCTTGCCGTACTTGGTGGATCCGAGGAGGAGCTCGGGCGACCGATACCACCGCGTCGCAACGTAGTCTGTGAGTTCTTGCGACTGGGACTCGGCTATCATACGGGCAAAGCCAAAGTCGCACAGCCGGAGCGAGTGGTCCGAATTCGGGTTTACGAGGAGGTTCTCTGGCTTGATGTCGCGGTGCACGACGCCATTTTCGTGGCAGTAGTGAATTGCGCGACTGAGTTGATAGATATACCGGCGGACGAGCTCAGGGTCGAGTCCAGTGGGTTTTTCCTCGAGTACTTCCAAGAGATTTCGTTCGACGTACTCAAAGACCAGGTAGAGCTTGCCTTTCCGTCGAAACGCTTCCTTGAGGTTGACAATGTTTTCTTGCTTGAGCATCTTCAAGAGCTTCACCTCCCGCAGCGTCGTCTTGCGCACAATTTCGTCGTCCTCGCTCTCCTTGAACTTTTTGATCGCCACGACCTCACCGTTCTCTTTGTTGCGGCATTTCAGCACCACACCGTACGCTCCTTCGCCCACAATCCCAAGCACTTCGTATTTGTTCATCGAATGCGCATGCACTGGAACGACGCGGGCGGTGGATGGTGCGTCGGTCGGGGGTGCTGAATTGGGGTTTCGGCGTCCTTTGGGAAAACGGTGTCCGTTACAACAATATTCCCTCGGCGACTCCTCTGATTGGATGCATTTTCGCCAATCGTATGCCGTTCATTGACACGGCAGAATGTTGGTAAGGGCCTTTTCCGAATAGCTGACGTCGCCAACGTCCCCGCGATGTATACAAATTCTAAGATGTCTCGTAGAGGCCGTGGTATGTATCCGGATTCGACGTCAGAGAGAACAAGGAAAAACCTCTATCCTTTCATATCCAAATTGTAGGACGAATTCTATTGCGGAGGGGCAAGTACCTGTGAAAACTGATCTCGCCCTCATTTGCCTCACACGTGAAGACAGTCCGGCGAGCGCAAGTCAACATGGGCGCCCTTCTGCAGCGCATGCTGCAAGCGTTCTACACGAAGAAGCTCGAAGTCGTGCTGGTCGGGCTTGAGAACAGGTGCGATGCATGGTTCGAGAGGGTCGAGAACCAAGGGCTATGTTCGCGTGACATGTGCCCCATGCGCTCCTTGGGTCCCTCACCGTGGCCTGTAGTGGGAAGACGACCTTGCTGAACGTGATGGCCATGGGACATCCCGTGGAAACGTGTCCGACCATTGGCCTGAACGTGAAGCTTGTGAAGAAAGGAGGCGTCCAGATGAAGTGTTGGGATATTGGTGGACAGGCGCAATATCGCAGCGAATGGGGTCGTTACACCCGCGGATGCGATGTCATTATTTACGTCGTCGACGCCAATGCGGTATGGTTTCCCAACTTAGCGCTTGACGGTGTATTCACCTGTGTTTGGATAGTTTGATCAAATCTCGTTGGCCCGAAAGGAACTCCACCGCCTCCTCGAAGACAGGTAATGTCGTGTCCATTGGCTTTGGCGCCTGTGCTAATGGAGAGGTTCTACAGGGAGTTGGCGACAACCCCCCTCTTGGTCTTGGCCAACAAGATCGACTTGGAACCCCACATTTCGGAACCGGAATTGATCCGCGAGCTCAACTTGGATTACATTGTCGACAATCCTTGGCTCGTCATTCCGATTTCGGCCCTTCGTCTCGTCAACATCGACCAAGTGATCCAGTGGCTCATGAAGCAATCTGGAAAGGGTTAAGTTTAGCATATATCAACTAATGACAGCGCAATACGTTTGCATTCTCCTTTGCATCCCTTGTCATCCCTCAAATCTTTCTCTGGTCCGAACGAAAGGTTCGACAATATCTATTGCAATGTCTGCAATTTATTGGTTAAAAATCAGAAAATTGCAAAATACATTGTTTTGATTGGATGAACCACAAAACCTACTGCCAAATCCGTTTGCAAGTTCTGCTCAACAGGCGCCTTGGGGCATCACTTCAAGATGGACGACTTCTTCCTACGCCATGATGTGTACAAAGATCGCGACGCCGACGAGCTTGGCGGTAAGGTCGACTCGGACTCTGAGGCCAGGTACAACGAATCACCAGATCACAATTCCACGCCTCATCGACACTTGACCGTGCAGCGACAACGAAGAGTCCCTCCCAGCTTCCGTGCACGACCCATACGGCCCATGGCAGGAACAGCAGGATGTCTCCAAACAAGGAAAGCGCAGACAATTCAAGAAGTCGACATTCACTGGGCCCAAAGGCGTTCTCAATGACTACAAAGCATACAAGCAAGCGAAGGCAGAGGAACGTGCGCAGGAAGTTGCGGTCCGTGAAATGGTGCTCGCCCGCATTGCCAAGGGATACGTGCGCCCATCCGATTCTGCACCACCAGCGCCTGAACATTCCAATGGATGTTGCAACGCTCTGCAAAATAATGTCCACGACAGCGACGACGACTTGCTCGATGAATTCGAAGATGACGCGCTCCTGCAGAAGTATTGCGCCAAACGGGTGGCTGAAATCCAGTCCGCAGTGCATGCAGGGTACGATTCAAGTCACCATCTCCACCGTGGACGGTGACCGTACCTCCTTGGGTAGTGCCCCAACATTCGGTACTGTCAAGTACTGCTCGGCGTTTGACTTTGTCGACTTGGTGGATGCCGCCGACCCCCGCACACCGGTGGTGGTGCACATGTCCGACGAGGTGAGCATGCTCATCGATTTCGTTGTGGATCGTTGAAAATTGCTTTTCCAGAGCAACGGCTTTTGTGTGGCCGTCAACAACTGCCTGCAGCAGCTCAGCCCCGAGCATCCGCGGACCCAGGTATCCTTGCATGGAGATGTCGACGGCATTGACGGCACTCACGACGAGATGCGGTAGTTCCTCGTCGTTGAACGGGAAGAGGTCGATCCAAGCATTCGCCCAGAAGACTTGCCCATCTTCATGGTGTACCACGGCGGTTCCCAAGTCGACACGATCTTAAACGTGGCATCCAAGCTGCAGCATCGAGTGACGGTCGAGCGGGTGGCGCTGCTTTTGCACGAGCACATTTAACGACTCAAAAACGATTTTTCATGGTCGAGTTCGCCATGGTCGACTCTCAACTAAACTCGCGATCGGGAAACAAGTAGGGCGCGACGAGGGTCCACACAAACAGGGCAGAAGCCACCCACTGGGACGCAATGTGAACCCACATGGCCGCGCCGTCTTGCTGCCTAGGTAATGAATGAAATGTCATGCGAAGGCGAATGGGAGAGCAGTACCCGGTCGCTGTTCCCCATTGCGTCACAACCATCGCCATGTACAAGGACCCCACGACCATGACAGCGTGAAATTGCCAGCTCGGCACATCTGACTGCTTGTCCTTGGGCGCCTACATTTTCAAGGGTGACGCAATTCCATGGCTAAACAACGCGCGAGTGCCGTACGCCTTCAAGGTTCTCGTCCGACAAAGTGTCGAGTCGAATCAAGGACGAAGCCGTGGACCAGCTATGGTAACGTTGTTGCGATGAAGTCGACAGCTGGAGAACAGACATGCCGACCTTGTCCATGTGATGGTGGCGGCGCCGATCAACGCGGCGATGACGGTGTTGACCGTCGAGCTCGCTTGGTACGCCAGGAACGGATTGCACTACACGTCGTCAATACATGTGGAGGTAAACGACGGCGAACCTGGGCATCTGGGTTGGCACGGAGTGCTTCATAGCACAAAAAGACAGTGTACAAGGACAAGATCGCAGGGGGAAGCAGGCCAGGTCCTTCCGACGTCACTTTTGCAAGCACGAGTGAATCGCACACACGAACGAGGAGGATGGCATACCACTGAGCCCCGTCACGACCGCACTCGCAACCAGAGTCACTGTCGTGAAAACGTGGCCGATTTGGCAAATATCGTAGTAATGATACTGTCCAAAGTGGTCGTGAGAATACATCATTCAAACGTCATGCCGACGTACGAGGAAGCCGACGCCTACAAGTGATCCACCCAGCGCACCAAGGACCAGGCCAAAGAACAGAGCTTTCCTACGGGGCGGCAAATTGGCACCGTTCCAATATTCAAACGTGTACCAGAACCACGATCGGTAGCGCGAGCATGACAAGGTGCTGCGCTCGTCGAAAGACAGCAGCGACACGCGCTCGTCCGCATGGGAGGCGTCGATCTTGTCCAGCAGATAATCCCGCACGTTGTCTAGGACACAAACAATCGAGTGAGTGGTTGACGAAAGGAATGGTGGATGTAGATGCACATGTTGTGTCGATGATAATGATGACTTGAAGGACGAGGAACCCCACGGATGCGACGCGGGCGACCCATGCAAACCCGTAAAAGAAGTCTACACGACGACAATGCGTTAGTTCCGGCATTCGTGATAACCACAATCAACCGTTTGGGATGGTGAAGGACCCAACAAACATCACGCCGTAGAGCGGCAGTTGAAAGCACCAAAGACAGCAGCAGTTGTTGAACCCGCGTTCCGACAGCGCACTGACCAGTGCCATGAGGACGAAGAAACAACTCATGGCAAAACTCGCGCTGCGCCGAATCCATGAGGTCGTGTCCCTGTCATGATTGCTTTCGTACCGATAGACGGCTTGATTCCCAACGCAATGGGGATTCGCCGCCTCGTCTGTGCACGTATCAAACGACCACAGGTACTTCAAAAAGCCTGCAGGATCGACCATAAGTCCTCAAGCCACGAATTTTTCGCTGTCCATCTTACGATCTCCGAATGCTCGAAGGGCCATCGCCACGATGGCATTCACGAAGAAGAGCGTAGTGTACGCGAGCCGAGTCATGGCGGCAACAAGAGCGGGATGAGGGGCGCCGCACAAGAATGAACGTCTCGAATGCATGTCATTCATTTATATCCAATCCGAATCGAGAGTGGGTATGACTTAACTTGATTGGCTATAATCCTCCTTGTGTGAAGTTATGTTTTTTTTGGCTTTTTTTGGGCGTTCCAGTATCAAAAACGCGCCATGGTCGAGAAACGGCGGCGGCAAACCGGCGCCGAGGTGCCCATCGCAAAGCGCATGCAACAATCTGCCGACCTTCCATTTGTAGTTGCCAAGAAGGAAAGCGATGATGACCTTGAAGACAAGATCAAGGCACTTGAGGCGCAGTTGAATTCATCGTCGAGCGACGACGACAGCTCCGATGACTCCGTCAATGATGACGAAAACGATGACGAGGCCAAAAGAACACATGACGGTCCTGCAATCCTCAGCTTGTCCGCATATCAAAATGAAAAGGTGCCGGCATTGCCTTCCGAGCTTCTACCGAAAGCGCAAGCCTTTCAAAGCAATCGAAGGATCAATACGTCACAAACCGAAGTGGCTCCGCCGCCAAAGATCGTCGGTAAGGTCCCGTTTGCATGCAAACCGTGCGGGTTTGTCGGCAAAGACTTGGACGATTTTCAGACACACAAGGCTTCCGATGCCCACAACGACGTCGTCGGGACGACCACCCAGCGCACAAGCTGCAAACTGTGCGCCAAGGACTTTACCAGCGCGGAACAGCTCGCCGAGCACAAGCTCGGCAAGTGGCACCTCATGCGAAAACGAACGAAGAAGGAGCACTTCCACGAAGCTGTCCGAGTATGCTACGACTTTATGCGCGGCACGTGCTTTCGCGGCGATATGTGCTCGTTTAGCCACGACAACAAGAACTCCAAGCCCCACCAGGCCATCAAGAAACCAACGAGACCGTGTAACCAATTCAAGACCGGGACGTGCAAATTTGGCGACAACTGCATCTTTCTGCATACGACAGCCAAGTAAACCCCGTTGGCCTTGTACCTGGTTATGCTACAGCGAGTGTAGTCGGCAACTGGAACTGCACGCTGGACCTGTTCGGGTCCATCGTTTAAGCGATTCGCAAGCACAATCAGTTGGATTTGCGTGAAGGCAGTGTGCTGTATTGGCACGGGTGGTGGTAGGCCGTGGTGCACGCATTTGCAATACATTCTTGGCCATGGAGAAAGGGACGTTAAAGGCTTGTTTATGATGGCACGCCACACTGCATCAGCGCCCCCCCTTGGTCCCGAACGTGCAGCATGCGCGCGACCTGCGCATCAGCCACGGACAGCATGTCGTCTAGACCAGGCAGGTCGACAGCCACACTCGTCTGCTTGAGGATTTCGACTGCCTGGCCACGGAACACTCTACCGAGTCATTATCGTCAGGTGGCATGTATTCCATCGGTCGTTGCCGAGTCGTACGTGACTTGTCCGGCAAATTCTTTCTTGGTATCCCCAGACAGGATGTCGCCGACAGGCTTGGTCGACGGCGCCACGATGAAAGCCTCAATGACCTGCCTCCATCACGTGACTATTGAAGGCGGGAAGAGATGGGAGTCCCCCACCAGTCGGGCTTGATGCACGGAAAAGTCCACGAGCATGTCGGAGGGCAATGGTGGGACGAAATGCTAAGGTTGACTTGGATGAAAACGACTGCGAACGACGGTGGCAGATGCGTACATGATCGAGTTGGCTTGAGTACGGAAACCGCCGAGTGCTGGGAAGGCGCACGGCGTTGCCGCCAGTCCGCAGCTCGCGGGAAATGGCACCGAGCTCCTGCAATGGAGCGAAATCATGACGATGGCAATCAGCGTTCCAGACTCATACTGCGACGATTTCGGACACCAACGGTGCAATCTGTTGCAGCAACGGAGCGTGGTCAGTGCCGCCTTGGATCAAGGATAATTGTTTCCTCAGCGCGCTTGCAACTTGCTCCATTCGGCGGTACTGAAGCTGCAGAACTCGATGGAATTCTAGCATTTGGTCCAGCACGCATGCTTGATGTAACCTACGAAAACGGGGATAACCTCGAGGGAGCAAGCTCATGTCGTCGTTTGTACTTTGAGTTGACAAGGTATCCCCGACGCAAGTTGACCTCTATGTCTGCCTCAACGACGAGGTGACCCTGAGATTCACGTATGGGTCAGTCCCTCGCTATGAGTAGGCATTGAGATTTGTACGTCGATCTTCACGTTGGCTTTCATCGACTTGCCCGTGGCTTCCTCGAGGGCCTCCATTCGCGTCCATCGTCGCTCAGCATCCTCCAGTTGACTCTTCGCCTTCCGCAGCAGCGTCATGACGTCATGCGTCAAGTAATGCACCATCTCTTGGGCGAGCTCGGCCTCTTCCTCTGGAATTCCCATGTTCGTAGGAAGAATTATGCTTTGTTTTTTCATATCACCGCCAGATTTCTTGCGACCTTGTAATTGAATTACTTATATTTTCTATGCCATTGGCGGCCTCAAATAAACATTTCTCGTCGATGGAGACACAATAGGACTTGCATTCTATTGGCTATATCCTTCAATATATAACCAATGAAACCCGCCCTTCAATTATGTAAGAAAATCGGTTTCAACTAGTTGTAAGTTGACATGAAGCCTTGCGACGATGGCCGCAGCGATATGGCTGAAGGAACCTTCACCGCGTGCTGCACGTGCCAGCAGCCGTGCAGAATGATAGCCAAGTTTTGTCCACATTGCGGGGCGAAACAATCGAGCGTTTTCCTCGCCGCACGCCGCAAGCTCCCGGCACTCGGTCGCTTCACCAAACTGCCATCCGTGCCCAACGCGCAATCGATCCTGCTGGAGAAAACGCCCCCACGAAAGCCAACTGTACGAGCGCTAAATGCGGCCGGGGTACGAATCGCCCGACCCAATCGTTCAAATCAGCATGGTGCCGCCAATGGCCCACGTTCGGACAGAGCCGCCGCATGCGAGGCATCTCGCAACCTCGACCAAGAGCACGCTATTCCATCCAATTTACACCCATGCAGTCATGATTCGCCATCACCAGTCGCGCCAACGACACTCCCGTGCAATGTCGAGACGCGCCTGCAGGCGTGGATCGTCCAGCTCCAGAAACTGCACTCGATTGTCATCGTACGAGCTCCACAACGCAGTCCCAGAGACGATTTGGAATGACGCTGCGCTTCTTGTAGGCTTACAAACCGCCGATGCCACACCCACTGCAGGTACCTGTGAATCGTGTAAAAACGTCACTGTTCATGCTGACGTAGAAATCCTTGACGTCGGCTTCAAAAGCCAAGCTCGAGCGACAATTCGCCGCGCTCAACGACGACTGGAACACCATGGGCTTGGACAAGTCAGCTCTTCACGTATCGACCGATCGCTTGACGTGTGACATTGTATAGATCGTCGAGCGTCGCGATGCGAAGTCTTGCGCTGTGGAGTCGGTCCAAGCACATTCTCGACAACATCCCATCCCGCCCTCCCGCCACGGATGCGCAAGTATCTGTCAAAGTCGACGGCTCCATCATGCACTTCAGGAGCAGGTGGCAAGTGGATGGCGCTAGCAACGAAGGCAGCCCCAGTCCCATGGACACGGCTCCAACCGCCTTGGTGACGAAACCGCATGCGACTGCCCCACCTTCCTCCGTCGAAATATCGCCACCGCCATTACGGAAGAGATCTCGGCATTTTTTCCACGCACGGCCAACGCATTTATTCACGCGCGTGTGCTTCATCCAGGGTTCGCGTCAACCATACATCGTTAGCGTCGACGAAGATGGATCCTGCGATGAAGGCGAGTCCAAGGCCCTCGTCTTTCGAGCGTACGGCCCCCACACAAGTCGCACCAGCCACGCCATTGTATCCATTGTGACACTGCAAACCATGATTCCTGAGCTCCACGCGCCGCCATTGTATTTTCGAGACCAGGTGCGACGCTCGCCAGTTCGACCGCCGCCCCATTTTTGCTACCTCGTCATATCCGAGGACATGCGCTCACGTCCTGTCCGAACATGCATGTTTGAGTGTAGCTCCCTTCGTTGTGTCGACATGCGCTTTACCACTGGGGTTCGTGGTGCACGTCGGCGCTGCCTTCGCTTTGCTGGAAGGTGTGGCGGTCACCGTCCATGGCACTCGCTTGACCCTGATTTTCCTAGAACCACCACTTGACGATGCGTTTTCCCAGTGCCCTGAAAACGTGCCACGTTCTCCAGTACAAGGGCGTGTGCTTGTTTCGTTGCGTCGTCCAAGTGCATGTACTGTCACCGAACGACGTCGCCGCCACTGATTGCGTCTGTCTGCCGCTCGTGGGGCCGCAGGTGATGGCGGATTTTAGCGTCGACATCGCGGCAGTCGACGTCGCGACGGACCAAGTCTTTTACGTCCATGCACCTGTCCCGTTGCTCCAAGTGCATTGCCCCGAGTACCTCCAGTATGTCCAGGTGCGATCGACTCGGGCGGCTGCTCTACAGCACCCCAGCACCGCTTGACAGGACCAAAATATGGATTGTGCGCCAGGTCCGACATCGATGGCCAGCACTGTTCAAAGCGCTCGTGGGCCAGCTCTGGCTTGAGTACACGACCAAGGGATTCGAGCTCCTCGTGGCTGGCCAAGCCCCCCATGGTCGAATTCTCCTGCACCCGCTCATGAACATGTCGGACGTACAATTTCAGAATTTTCTGCAACTCGAACACGACAGACTAGCTCGTGTCCGCGACGAGTGCGTCCGGCTCGCTGCGTCCGTTGCGCTTCGGAAGGAATTGGGCCGGCAAGAGGTCGAGCAGCAGCACCGACTTCACATTCGACGCAGCCACGTACGTCGTTCCCACAGCGATGGACCGTCCCTCGCACAATGGATCTAGGCAGCGACATCCATTCAGCGGGTGTTTCGTGGTCATCTCGGGCGAATTGTCTTTTATCGAGCTGTGTGTGAAGATGCATGTGCGAACCACATCCTTGGAGCCATGCCAGGCACTCGCTTCCAACGAGCCGCGCCATGCCGAGACGGGTGGTTCCAAGACCCGCACACGCTGATGGCGTTCGGAATCAGTCGCCTCCATCCCGTTGCTGGAGTCCGATGCCGAAACTGGATCGTCACCCGCCACGATATGAACTGCCAAGTCTTGAATGATCTCCACCGGTTGATTCAGCAAGCCATCGCTGCCCAATGCATTCAAGGGCACGTGCGGCGGTGGCTGTGCCAAAGGCGCTATCGGTCCGTGTACCGAGGGGTGGTGAGTTTCCAATATCAAGTCCGTGGCGCCCTCCGTCGACGGTACCAACGACTCCATCGTGCCCTACACGGCCTGTCGTTCCCTTTTGCGCGACGGATTCGCAACACGTGGCTGCTATTTCATGTTCGACTGCGCCCGCCAAAAACACACTACGACGACGGGTGGTACGTGGACCTGGCCGGCACGCACCCGCACGCTGGAGTGTCTGCGCGCCAGCGAATCTCCATGGCGCGCCTGGTCGCGAATGGAACGTTTTACGTCGACGAGTGGCGCGGCATGGCCAACGTCGACGTTGCCACGCGGATTGCCGACGCCACCGACCTGTTTTACTCGGCCCAGAGCCACCTCATGACGTTTGGGGTCGGTCCGACGAAGCGGACGTCTTGGGAAGGCATTTAAAGCCCCTAGAAGCACCTGCGTTGAGCTGAACATGCTCTGTCCTGCAAGACTGTGGTCGCAAAGTGACACAGCGTCGCATTTGTGAACATTACAGCAGGCGGCTCGCAGCCTTTTCACTCTCGCTAAAAATTCGCTGGACAAGTGCACAGCCTAACTGTGACGATGTTGGCCATAGGTCATCCCAGAGTCGTCGAACAGAGGCATCTTGCATTTAATTGAGGAGCCTTTTGCTTCGGCGGGAATAGATGCTGCGATCGTTGGCTATTGCGGAAGCTGTGGTCTTGTAATATGGGAGTCGCATTTGGCACACGGGTGGCATCGGATATTTCGTGAGCTGGAGGCTCACCATGTCGTGCTGATGTGTGCATGACCCACGGGTCGAGTTCGATACATCTTCAATTATTGGACTGCATCGCAACACCGTCGAGGTGACAGGATGGGCATTCGGGGTATTTCCAGCCGCGCTGTGTCGAAGCGGGCTGAGATTTTTTGACGCTCCAAAGCCGCAACGAAGCACCACACGGATTAGGTAAATCGTTGGGGGAACTGCCAAGGAATGGGCTGACGATGACCTAGGCGAGGCAGTCGGCAACTAGCCAGCAAAAGGGAGATCGGACGTGAGAAGCGTCGGCAATGGAGATGATGCGCCAAAGTATCATAGCGTCTGGAGGGAGCGAGCGGCAAGAGAGCGTGAACTCGTGCGCGTACACCGTTCGAGACGCACCAGACTTGGTCGAGATCGCACGTAAAGCAAAACGCGTTGCTTCTAGACGCCGCAGCCTTTCTTGAAATCGCTGGGATGCTTGGCAAATCGACAGGCCAATCATACCGAGCCCTTCAAGAAGGGGCGGCGGCCAATTTGGTTCAGCGTCGGGGCGAGCGACAATTCGTCATTGCGTGGTTGGCATGGAGCTGCACCAGTCGGCGGAAAAGAATTCACGTTCTTCTTGGACAGATTTCAAATTGCACCGGATCGCGGTACGCCAGCATACCGATGCCAGAATTTCGTGGCAGTGAGCTGTCAATGCTCATGACGACGAAAATGCCCCGGCGCGAAATTGTCCACGAGCATGCGCCAAGGAATGCAGAGTCAAGTCCTTTGGGGCTAGATATTGATGCTGGCCAAAAAGGAAGCACTTTTGCAGCTTCATGCACCGAGTGGGAGTGTTCTTCCGCACTCCATCGACTGGGGCGAATGCAGCGTGGGAAACAAGGTAGAGGGCGAAAACTCAGATCAACGCATGCATGCGACGAGGAGTGCGACTATCGGGAGCGACGCCACACGGACCATCTTGTCAAGTGGCTGTGACTCGCGCGAGGCCACTTCTTCGAGTTCGCAGGGGTAATTTCCATGATGGCCCATCGCCAGGCAATCTTGCTCTGCTTCCACCCATCGACGGAAACTTCGCCGACCACACATCGAACGCTTTCCATGGATGATGTGGAGTTTCATCCCACCACAGTCTCCAAATTGGGTATCCGGACAATATCACAGGGTACCATTCCGACCACATGTTCTTACGTCCCAGGACACGAAAGAGAGCTGCTAGTGGCATCACACCATGCCCGAACGCGGCTATTTCGATCGCCGACCCACCACGGGGTCCTTCCGACGCTTTCGCGGACCGGCCGCCGGCGAGGTCGCTCGTTTTACCTTTGTCGGTATCCGGATCTTGTTTGCGATGCTTAGGATTTTAGCCAATCAGTGGCCGCCATCCCATCCGTCGACCGCCATCCGTTGGTCGAATTTCGTCGGTTTGACTTGCTTTTTGTATACAGGTGTCGCGAACAGGTCAAATTACAGACATCACGCGATGTGCAGCTATTTTTACGAGCCAACCAGAAACGACGAGGTGGTCCCGCTAAAGTGCGGGCGACCTTTCAAACCAGTGGTGGAGCGCGGCCAAGGTGCTGTTTATATGAAAGTTTGTATACGTGGACACGTCGACTTTTCGCGACGCAACTTGGCCTCACTTCGCAATTTGCCTGTCGCCAGAACAACAATGTTCGCTCGCTACGCCGAAATGAAGCCTCTTGCCACGGCCCCTGCCAAGAAGGAAGACCCGATCATCGGGTTCTTGACGGACTTGGCTGCCGGTGGTGTTGCCGGCGGTATCTCCAAGACCGTCGTCGCCCCCATCGAACGTGTCAAGCTCTTGTTGCAAGTGCAAGCCGCGTCCACCCAAATCAAGGACCCTTACACTGGTATCATCAACTGCTTCACCCGTGTCGCGGCGGAACAAGGCCCGTTGTCGTTCTGGCGCGGCAACTTGGCCAACGTCATCCGTTACTTCCCCACCCAAGCCTTGAACTTTGCGTTCAAGGACAAGTACAAGAAGCTCTTTTTGGACGGTGTGAAGAAGGACCAATTCTGGCGCTTCTTTATCGGTAACTTGGCCTCGGGCGGAGCTGCCGGTGCCACCTCGCTCCTCTTCGTGTACCCCTTGGACTTCGCCCGTACCCGCTTGGGTGCTGATGTCGGTGTCGGCAAGGAACGTCAATACAACGGTCTCATTCACTGCATTCAAACCATCGCCAAGTCGGATGGTATCCAGGGTTTGTACCGTGGTTTCGGTGTGTCTGTCGGTGGTATCATTGTGTACCGCGCTGCCTTTTTCGGTGGTTACGATACCGCTCGTGACATCATCATCTCGGACCCCAAGAACGCTCCTTTGTGGCAAAAGTGGATCGTGGCCCAAGTCGTGACCACGTTCGCCGGTATCTTGTCTTACCCTTTCGACACGGTCCGTCGTCGCATGATGATGCAAGCTGGCCGCAAGGACGTCTTGTACAAGTCGACCCTCCACTGCTGGTCCAAGATCGCTGCTGACGAAGGCCCCAAGGCTTTCTTCAAGGGTGCTGGCTCCAACGTGATTCGTGGTACTGGCGGTGCCTTCGTCTTGGTCTTGTACGATGAATTCAAGGCGATGTTGGGCTTCCAAGGCGGTCCTTCCTCGGAATAATTTATCTCCGCCTACTTCATAGCGTCCGAGAATAAATTCAACCTTAGAATTGTATTGACTTCTCCCGCGAAAGTGTCCTCGAGATCTTGTCATTGTAGAAGTCCTAAAAATTGTAACTTTCCTGCTTTATTGAAATCTCTTGTCTTGATTCGCCAATTTTAGTTAAACTTTGTCAGTATTTTGTCGTTTTCGAGCCATCGAGAAGATCGAGGGTTGCAACATCACAAGTGATGCCAACGGTACCAGGACGCGGATCCAT
>NW_008580151.1:1784249-1786212 GCF_000520115.1 Aphanomyces invadans
GGCGGTGCCTTCGTCTTGGTCTTGTACGATGAATTCAAGGCGATGTTGGGCTTCCAAGGCGGTCCTTCCTCGGAATAATTTATCTCCGCCTACTTCATAGCGTCCGAGAATAAATTCAACCTTAGAATTGTATTGACTTCTCCCGCGAAAGTGTCCTCGAGATCTTGTCATTGTTGAAGTCTTAAAATCGTAACTTTCCTGCTTTTTTGAAACCTCGTGTCTTGATTCGCCAATTTTAGTTGAACTTTGGCAGTATTTTGTCGTTTTCCAGCCATCGTGAAGATCGAGGGTTGCAACATCACAAGTGATGCCAACGGTACCAGGACGCGGATCCATACGCCGACTGAAACTTGTCCTTGGCGTGCTCGTCGGTCTGTCGATGGTTGCGTACGTCGAGAACTACATTGCCCCCCACTCGCTCGGCCTGACAACGTCGTTTCGACACAACGTGACACGGCCTCCAACAGCACCTTGTCCAACACGTACACCGATTGCAAGATTCATCCCGTTGCCGCATCGTGACCTTGACGTGACCCAAATTGCTCGGCAGGATGCTGTTCGTCGTGCAATGCAATATGCCTGGTCAAACTACGAGACGCACGCGTTCGGGGCGGATGAAATTGCTCCAGTGTCTGGGGAAAGGCGAGAGAACGTCTGGGGTGGCATCGGCGTGACGCTAGTCGACTCACTTGACACTCTGTACCTGATGGACATGCATGTACGTCCTCGGTTTCTCTGACATATGACCTTCATGGTGACACAGGACGAATTCCAGCGAGCCCGCGACTGGGTGGCCCTCTCGATGGACTTTTCACATTTGGGACAGGATGGAAATACCCTCAGCGTCTTCGAAATCGTCATTCGGCAGCTCGGTGGCCTCCTCAGCGCGTACGATCTGTCACAAGACGACGTGTTCAAGCACCGCGCGGTCGAGCTGGCGGACTTGCTCCTACCTGCGTTCTCGAACGGGGTCTTTTATACGCATTTCAACATGCACACCAAGGACACGTACCTTCCCCATCACGGAGGAAAGCTGCGGTACTCAACGGCACAGTGGTCAGCACCGACCCCATCACTCGCATGCTCGTAGGGGGCTCCTGGCCGACTTTGGCACATTGCAGCTCGAGATGCGGTACCTCAGTGACATCACTGGCAACGGCGTTTACAGACAAATGGTACCGATTCCGATGCCATCTTCTGGTACAACCATGAGTTCCGTTTGGAATGAATGGCTAGGGCGAGGCGTTCTACACCGCTGTGCAAAGAGAAGGTTCGTACAAGAACACGGGGCTATACCCCGTGGAGTTTGAGCCGGAAGCGGGACACTTTGCCACGGACGCCACCATGATCACGGTCGGGGCGCGGGGCGACTCGTTCTACGAGTACTTGCTCAAGGTGTGGCTGTACAGTGGCAAGCGGCACGAGGACGCGTACCTTCGGAAGCTCTACGACGATGCCGTCGACGGCATGGAGAAGCACTTGCTCGTGTACTCGGAAATGGACGACGTGTACTATCTCCAAGAACTTCGCCTCCCCGACATGGACGTATGTTGCGACGGTGCACACCCTTCCGTTGTCTGACAGGTGTCGTCGGTGGTATCCAGGCGAATCCCCAGCAAGATCACTTGCTCTGCTTTGTCCCGGGCATGCTAGCTCTCGGCACTGTGGATGAGCAGAATACGACCAAGGCGGCGCGGCACTTGGACTTGGCCAAGAAGCTCATGCACACGTGCACGCAGTTCTACCTGCGTCAGCCGTCGGGCCTCGCGCCCGACTTGGTCGAGTTTCCTGGATGGCACATCCCGAACTCTATGTACAAGCTCCGGCCGGAGACCGTCGAGAGCCTCATGTACATGTTCCGGATCACACAGGATCCGATCTACCGAGAGTGGGGCTGGACCATCTTTGAGTCGCTGGAACAGCATGCCAAGACCAAATACGGATACGGCGCCGTCCGCAACGT
>NW_008580151.1:1792547-1795690 GCF_000520115.1 Aphanomyces invadans
CAAGGACGTTCCAACTATGGCCTGACCAGCCCTCAGCCCCGATCTCAACCCAATTGAGAACGTTTGGGGCGTTTTGGCCCGTGCTGTGTACCGAAATGGTCACCAATACGACACCGTTGAAGACTTGAAGCGACAAATTGCCATCGAGTGGGAACGTATCACGCTAGCGTACTGCCGGACACTTGTTGACAGTATGTCGACACGAATGGCTCAAGTCATCTTGAAGAGAGGAGCAAAAATCGACAATTAGTCGACATGTAGGTATTGCGGCTATAATATCGCACCAAAAATTTTTCAGTGTTTTCTTCGTAAATCAAAAATTTATATAGCCATGGAGCTATGTACGTCATGATGGGAGCGCTCTCGTCATATCTTTCGAATAGAATTTTTAGATTTCGAGCTTGTTGAACAGCAACTTCACATCATGAAAATTTTGGGGTGCGACTATAATTTTGTTCCAGACTGTATGAATACAACAGCGACGAACAGACTCGATCTTGCTGCACCATCCATTCCGATATCTCGTGCCATCTATGCACATCGCGTAGGCACTTACTAAGGTCATTCTCCAATGCGTCACCGCACGCAAAAGGCGAATGCCTCAAGCCGTGGAGCTAGAGATGGGAGTTGGAACATGGCGGATGCGTGATGGACGAGTGTTTTCCTCTGAGCACACCTCCCAAGCAAGGCGATACTATGAACGGGAAGAGGGCATGTATGTGGTGCCTCATCGTTGTTCATTGCATTCCCCGCGCGCTACGGCGATCCCGCTAGCAACCACACGTCGTGTTGCCGAAAATAAATTCACCTTTTTGAAATGCCACCTGTTTTGATTGGTTCAACTGGAATACGGCGATTCACACCGTGGCAATCCGGAACGGATGCGCTTCCGTGTTGAACACAAACTGGTCGAGCGGAAGGAACGACGGCGCGCTTTGGAGGAGGTAGTGATACTTGAGCGTCTCGGCGAGGAAGAAGCTCTCCATCTTGTCTTCAACGTACGACACGCTGAGATCGTGGACGTTGCGGACAGCGCCGTACCCGTACGTGGTCTTGGCATGCTGTTCCAGCGACTCAAAGATGGTCCAGCCCCACTCCCGGTAGATCGGATCCTGTGTGATTCGGAACAAGTACATGAGGCTCTCGACGGTCTCCGGGCGAAGTTTATAGATGGAGTTTTGCACGTCGAAGCCGGGGAAGTGGACCAAGTCAGGCGCGAGGCCCGTGGGTTGCCTCGTGTAGTACGACACACACGTGTGCATGAGCTTCTTGGCCATGTCCAAGTGCTTGTCCACTTTGTGTGCATCGGTCTCGCCAACCGTGCCCAAGGCGAGCATGCCTGGCACGAAGCAAAGCAAGTGGTCTTGCTGGGGAGTGCCCTGCACACCACAACTTCATCGTCAAGAGAGCGCAGCTACCCGAGCCACCCCCACTTGCACGTACCTCCATTTGAGGAATACGTAGCTCTTGCAAAAAGTACGCATCGTCCGGCAACGAGTGCACAAACAAGTGCTTCTCCATGCCATCGACGGCATCGTCATACAACCTGCGCAGGAACTCGTCCTCGCTTCGCTTACCGCTGTACAGCCACACCTTGAGCAAGTACTCATAGAACGAATCACCAAGCGCTCCAATGGTCACAAACGTGTCGGAGCGGGAAAACGTCCCCGAGTCGGGCTCAAAGTGGACGGGAAAAAGCCCCGTCCGTTTGTACGACCCCTCTCGCTGGATCACGTCGTAGAACGCGTCGCCCTGCGCACTGAATGAGAAACAACACGCACGCCAGTCGAAATGCCACCTTCTCGGCGTACTCTGCGTTGCCTGTGACGTCAGTCAAGTAGCGCATCTCGAGCTGGAGCGTGCCGACGTCTGCCAAGAATGCGCTGCGCAAGAGGTTGAGCTTCGACCGATGTGCGTGCGCACGTACCGGTACCGCGTCCAGTGGTTCATCGTCCTGCGCTGTGTAAAGACGTTGAATTTCGTGTAAAACACTTGGTCGTCAAAGGCTGGCAAGAGTAAATCGGCCAACTCGACTGCGCGGTGCTTGAACACGTCATCTTGCGACAGATCGTATGCGCTGAGGAGCCCACCAAGCTCACGAATGATCACTTCGAACACGCTAATCATGGTGCCGTCCTGGCCCAAGTGGGAAAAGTCCAGCTCGTTGGCAACCCAGTATCGGCAACGTTCAAATTCGTCCTGCACGTCATCCACGAAGACTCAGGTGTGGTGTGAAGAACAACGGACTAACCTGCATGCCCATGATGTACAACGTGTCCAAAGAGTCCACAAGAGTAACTCCGATACCGCCCCATACGTTCGGTCGCGGCAGTCCAGACACTGGAGCAACTTCGTCCGCTCCAAAGGCACGGGTTTCGTAGCCTGTCCAGGCGTGTTGCATGGCGCGTCGAATGGCGTCCTGTCGAGAAATTTGTGTCGCGTTCAGGTCTTGATGCGGAATCGGAATGAACTTTCGCCGCCGCGCCATGTTGTGGTTCCGTGTTGGTGCGATGGGTGTTGCAGGCGGCGACGGTTTGAGTCGCCGAGATCTGGAAAAGGTCTCGAAAGACCGGTCTGTGACAGAGGAGATATCCAGCTGGGACACAATGTAGATCTGGACGCCCACAAACAGCGCGACGACAACCAGGACCACCGGAATCTTGACCCGATTCGGCACCCGCGCCATGTCTCTCACCTTGGTCGTCTTCGATCTGCTGGATCCGGTTAACCACCCTAACTACAACCGGACGACACTGGCATTTGAACGGTGTGACATTTCAAGCACATTCAGCGCCGACTTAATGCCATCGTCGCGATATGCAAGCAAGAACATGCACGCCACACGAAGTTGCATGGCATTTTGTTTGTACGCAAGACGCTGCTGTACTGTCGTGGTCGTGAAGTGCCTGTCGAAACAAATGGAGGCTGGGGACTGACGTCGACCTTGCTGGAGAACGACGGCGTTGCGGGCCTTCAGAAGAGCAACATAAATTGGGCCTTCGTTACACTCTCGTAGTTCCAGACTGCACACGGAACGGATGCGCCTCCGTGTTGAAGACAAACTCGTCCAGCGGAACGAACGACGGCGACGACTGGAGAAGGTAGTGGTACTTGAGCGTCTCGGCGAGGAAGAAGCTCTCCAT
>NW_008580151.1:1799836-1802508 GCF_000520115.1 Aphanomyces invadans
GATGAGCGCTGACTTCACCTGCTGAAGATGCGAGATTGTGCTCTGCTGTGAGGATGTTGATGTCGGCCATGTCGGTGGCATCAGTCGACTCCTCTTGGGTCGTCACTGATGGCTCCTCGACACGGTGATCGCGGAAGAGATGTGCGCTGACTTCGCCTGCTGAAGATGCGAGATACCCTGTCGGCTCGACACCCAACCGCTTCGCGATGTACAATTGAGCGACGACAAAGAGCACAAAGCAAGTCACGAACAACGGAACGCGAGCGCGGCTCGTCGGCGACATCGTCAAACAGCAAATTGTTGATGGGGGATAGTTCCATGGCCATTTTCAAAGTATAGACATGTCCCTGGGAGATTGAGACAGCCGACGGAATTGGCCTAGATAAGTACAGTCGAGTTGTATCGCAGAGAGGCACTGCGCAGCCGGATCCACAATAATTGTCTTAATTCGTCGGGAAGAGAGACGGATACACACAGATGTTCCTGTCGTGCCGTCCTTTATAGCGAATCCGAGAAGTTTGCTCACAACATCAGTACGGGATGGCAATATCCTGTACTGATGTGAGCAAATTCAAGGGTTCCCGCCCAGCAGTTGCATGTCGGCGCCGTCAGCAACCCATTCCTCTACATCCCACTCCTGATGGAGCCGCATCTGGTTGGGAACAATAAGGTGTTGGTGGTGGTATGTAGGGGCATGTCCTCGTTTGTCCCAAGAGTATATGGCAATCTGGAGCCTCTCTTGCCCTCCTCGAGTAGTATCGCACACACGTATCAGTGTCGGCAGAGCTGATCAAATAAATGTCACGTATAACCCTTTCGCCTGGCAACAATTGGTCGTGGAAATATTATTCCAATTGTTACGAACTTTGAAAGATTGAATATTTTGGAAGGTCCATCCTGTCAATTTCAATGCGCTTACTTTCTGTTCGAAAACTATACACGCAGGTGAAATTTGGCAGTTTCGAGTTGTTAGAGAGTGAATTATTCTAAGCCCTTTTGACAGCGCATGTTAAACGAAACAAAACCGTGATAACCACGTGACCAGCAACCAAAATCGAAGTGACAAAATCAAAAACTTGACTTTTGAAATATGGCAGTGTCCATACATTATAGACGCACTGAATTTTCGACATTTATCTATCAATTCCTGTCCCTGCACGAATGATGACTACTTCAGCCATTCTTGTAGGCACGACATTTACCAAAAATTTGAGGTAGTCCAAACGCACTTCTTCCTATGAAATGGCAATTTGACGCTTCAAATCGGCCGTTGTGGCAAATTGTCGGCCATTTCGGTACACAGAACACCCCAGACGTTCTCAATGATGTTCAAGTGGGGGCTTTTGGCAGGCCTTTCGATGGTGTTGACGTTCTCGAGCTCGAGGTACTAAGTAGTGTAGCGAGATGAGTGTATACTCGCATTGTCCTGCTGGAAAATTGGGTCCACGACGCCATGCATCTCTCGCAGCTCTTGCATGAACGGGAGCAGAAATTCACGAAGCGTTTGGCAGTACTTCTTGGAGTTCTGCTTGCCTTCGAGGATGGCCAGGTCAGTCTTCCCGCTCGCACATATTCCGGCCCAAATCATCACGGACCCGCCGCCCATAACGCGCTTCGAGTTCTATTTTTCATATTTGACTTCTTGCTTGCGGGTTCCGCTCGTAGACCAGGACTGTTCTAACAGCCTTTTCGCTACGTCCAAAGGCCCTCGCAATCTCTCGGTCGCTTAGGCCATCTTGCTTTCGAGCAAGAATGGCACTAACCTCGCGCTCGGTCAGTTTGGTCCCCCTTGGCATGAAAGCAATGATTGAATGGCCAACTGCGATGTACCAGATGTAGATTCTTGCGTTACCAAGGCATCTGTCTATTTATGCCATAATTGGTGTTGATATTGGATTTGAAATTCCTGTTTAGGTCGATGCGTCTATAATTTGTGGACTCCGTCACATTCGAAGGGTCAATGTTTTGACTTTGTCAATTCAATTTTGGTTGCAGGTCATGTGGCTTTCACGGTTTTGTTTCCTTTTGCATGTGCTGTCAAAACGGCTTAGGATAATTCACTCTCCAACAACTCGAAACTACCAAATTTTACCTGCGTCTGTAGTTTTCGGATAGACTGTAGGAGCCAAAAAAGACTGGGTGTCTGGCGCTAGAGGATATGGCGGGTGTGTTTTAGACTGCCTCTGCCTCGATCAGTGCATCTCTACGGAGACTACACCGCCGAGGATGGAAAGGAACCATGGCGGGGCACGGGGCACGGGTTGTTAAGTCCAGCGGTCCCAGTGCCAGCTCCGCGGAACTGTACAGTGAACCCCAGAAAAAGCCGACATGGTTGTATCCTCACAAGCGAGACAAATTGGAATAAATTTATTAAATAACACACGTTTGTCCAGCTTGAATGGCTATTATAAGGAGAATTTTTATTTGTCAATCACACTTGTTGAATCTACACATGCAATTGGTAAAAAATGAAGGACATTTCTGAGGTGGTAGTGAAGTCTTTGAGGACGTAGGACGTGTTCAGAGCATAAAAATTGTCCTCACTTCTTCGCGAATCCAAAATTTTGATTTGAGCATAGATTGCATTTACAAATTTCAAGTATACTGGTAAGTACCACCGGGATCGAATGCGAAGCAGACAAAACTCGAAGAGTGGAACGTCCAAAAGCAGT
>NW_008580151.1:1811348-1813860 GCF_000520115.1 Aphanomyces invadans
AGATTGCATTTACAAATTTCAAGTATACTGGTAAGTACCACCGGGATCGAATGCGAAGCAGACAAAACTCGAAGAGTGGAACGTCCAAAAGCAGTAAGGGGCTTTTCGGGGCGAATTTTGCGTCAGCGACTTTTGAATAGGCAGCCAATCAAAATCGTTTTCATCGGTTTTTGCAAAAGTCGCTCCAGACGACCTCGAGGAGGTCGTCTGGAGCGACTTCTGAGTTCTGACAGTTTTACTGGCTAAAAATCGGTATTTTCTTCATGAATTGAATGTTCACCTTTCAATGGACGTCCTCCCTGTGGTGTGCTCCATTGTGGCCATTGCGGTCACAATTGCTGTGCTTGACGGCCGCACTATTCCATCTGAGCGCAGGAACACGTATGTTGTTGATGGTGTCTCTGTGTGGCGCAAGATCAAAGCCAGTGGTGGTCAGAATGAGTGGTTTGCCCGATATATGCGCTGTACGCGTGCAACCTTTTTGGAGATTTCAAAACGAATCGAACAGTCGTGGCACAAGATGCACGATCCTCTGCACCCATCGTCACGTTTCGATATAATGGACCTAACGGCCTTGACATTGTACTACCTAACTCATTGTGATGGTCTCGATTGTAGTGCTCTCGTGTTTGGCATTGGAATTACAAAATCTCACGAGCATGTGCTGGAAGTTTTGATTTTGCTAAACATGTTCATTTGGGTCTCACTGTTACTCTGCCGTCAACGTTGTCGCAGGGGTCTGCCATTTCAAACGGTTTTGAAAATATTGCTGGCTTTCCAAATGTGTGTGGTGCTGTGGATGGGTGCCTTGTCATGATCAAGCGGTTCAGAGATCATGAAGGTTGGTAATGTCGAAAGGGTTTTCCTGCATTCAATTTGTTGGTCTTGGTCGACGACAGGAAGCGATTCATGGCGTATTCGCTGCGTGCAGGGTCGAAGAATGATCGCATGTTGTTCCGGAACTCTGTCCTTGGTCAATGTAAGATCATTCCCCCTGGTGGTTTTATCCTCGCTGACGCTGGATTTACTCTGTTGTCCCATGTTCTCACTCCATTTCAAATTGTGACGAATATGGGCAGTGCTGAGGATCACTACAACTTGGTTCACTCGCACACTCGAATTGTTGTCGAGCAATGCTTTGGTTTGTGGAAAAACAAGTTTCAATTGTTCAAAAAGCATTTGGAATTCAAGTCAACAAAGAAAATGGCAATGGTAATTGAGGCAACTTTTGTGTTGCATAATTGGATTATTGACCTCGACCCAGACTCATCACAGCCTGCGAACCAAGATTGGATGCATCTCGGCGGTGACATCACATTCTCCAACGAACAGTTCACAATCGATAGTGCTTTGGCGAAGACGAAGACAACACGTGACAATGCTAAACAATTTCTTCATGAGTTTGTTTAAGTTTCAATACAACATTCGACAACTAATTGTTTCGACGAAGGAAGTTGAGAAGTTCACTTTGGATTGATGTGCTTTGCTCCACAGCGACCTGCAACTTTTCGATAGCTGACAATAACTTTGCATTTTCCTGTTTTTGGTTGTCGTTCATCGTCGTTGGATGCAAACCTTTCATTCCTTCAGCCAGGCTCTCGCCAAGAGCAACAAAACTCTGCCCAATGTCCAACTTTTTTGGTCTTTTTGCACGCTGCCGCGCAACTTCGGCATCAACAATCGGTTGACGTTTCTTGTCGTCACGCTCAGTGTCAGCATCATCACTTCCATCGCTCTCTTCCACGTTGCGGCCTGCTCCAAACGCGTATTCGACATGACCGAGGCCGTACTTGCTGCCCCAAGCCGAAACAAGACAGTCCCAATACATGGGGTACACCACAGGGGGGCCATTTCCAGTTTCTTTCTCGGCCATTCGGATGGCAGAGTACTCGCGCTTAAGGCTGGAATACTTGTTCTTTGCTGCCAACGCTGGTGTGTTTGTTCCATGTTGTACATTTACTGCCAAAGCGATCTTTCCCCACACGACTGACAATTGAGCTGCGCTTCTATGTAGTTCAAAGCTTGCTGCGAAGTCGTCGCAACGCCGATCCAACAGCGTCGACACCATGTCGGCGGTCCACACAGTCTTGGCAGACTTTTCAGCCGTCACGGCCCTCTTGACTTTGGCGGCACGCTTTGTTGGTGGAAACATCAGTGACGTGGGCGACGACAATCGAGTCGATGAATGGCAAGAATCGTTTAGATGGTCATGAATGGACATTATTCATTGGCTATTGTTTTGACCAATTGTGTTTGTCGATTGAATGTTCCCAAAGTCGATGAAATGTCAGCGTTGTTTGTCGAACTCCAAAAATCGCTGACGCAACAGTGGGAATTGTTTAGATTTCTTTGAAATACCACTCGTCGCTCCGAAAACCCCTAAAATGTCCACTGATCCTTGAATTTGCACACATCAGTACAGTAAAGTTGCCAATGTGGAAACCTCAACTACAGAAAGGCCTGACAGCAGTCTACCTGCCGCTATTCAGGGCGAAGAAACTAGAAAGTTCGT
>NW_008580151.1:1813960-1886803 GCF_000520115.1 Aphanomyces invadans
GCCAAAGCGATCTTTCCCCACACGACTGACAATTGAGCTGCGCTTCTATGTAGTTCAAAGCTTGCTGCGAAGTCGTCGCAACGCCGATCCAACAGCGTCGACACCATGTCGGCGGTCCACACAGTCTTGGCAGACTTTTCAGCCGTCACGGCCCTCTTGACTTTGGCGGCACGCTTTGTTGGTGGAAACATCAGTGACGTGGGCGACGACAATCGAGTCGATGAATGGCAAGAATCGTTTAGATGGTCATGAATGGACATTATTCATTGGCTATTGTTTTGACCAATTGTGTTTGTCGATTGAATGTTCCCAAAGTCGATGAAATGTCAGCGTTGTTTGTCGAACTCCAAAAATCGCTGACGCAACAGTGGGAATTGTTTAGATTTCTTTGAAATACCACTCGTCGCTCCGAAAACCCCTAAAATGTCCACTGATCCTTGAATTTGCACACATCAGTACAGTAAAGTTGCCAATGTGGAAACCTCAACTACAGAAAGGCCTGACAGCAGTCTACCTGCCGCTATTCAGGGCGAAGAAACTAGAAAGTTCGTATGATGACATGGCAGGCTCGATCCGAGCGCTCGGTCGGCCGGACTTTTGCCGATGTCCTCCGAAGTGCTTGAGGCTGTACATGTCTTGCATGGAAACTTGGTGTGCATATAAGGCAACTATGTGGACATACGTAGATTGTTGAAAGGTCACGTGGTTCACCAGTTACAACTTGGAGACTATTGGTAATGGCACTGTCGAGCCGAGCCCGCGTTCCGTTGTTCGTGACTTGCTTTGCGCTCTTTGTCGTCGCTCAAGTGTACATCGTGACGCGGCTGGGTGTCGAGCCGAAATGGGATCTCGCATCTTCAGCAGGCGAAGTCAGCACACATCGCTTCCGCGACCACCACGTTGACGAGACACCAGTGGCGACCCAAGTCGACTCGACCGACGCTGCCGACAGCAACATCCTCATAGCAGAGCACAATCCACGCCCGACCGATGGCGTATTCAAGGACGATGTCTCGACGATGCATTCGACCGCCCCATTCCACCATGACGACTGGATGGAGCTGCACGAGGCCGATCCTCCAAACACCCCCACGACGCAGCCCACTCCACGTCGAAAGACTTCCCCTTCATCCGCTGTGCGTTCCGTGGCTTTTGTTCCACGCCCCGACGTCGGCATCGACGGCAAGCACAAACAGCGCATGCATGCCATCCGCGGCGCCATGCAACACGCCTGGACTGGATACGAAACCCACGCGTTCGGCGCTGACGAAGTCGGCCCCGTGTCCGGAAGCCGCAAGCAGGATGTGTGGGGGGACTTGGGCGTCACCCTCGTCGACGCGTTGGACACGCTCTACATCTTTGGCATGACGGTGCGAACTCGCATCCTGGCTGTAGGTCGTCTGACCAAGCCAATATGTAGGACGAATTCCAGCGAGCCCGCGACTGGGTCGCCACGGGCCTCGATTTCACCCACTTGGGCAAAGACGGAGACAAGATCAGCGTGTTTGAGATCACGATTCGAGAGCTGGGCGGGCTGCTGAGCGCGTACGACCTGTCGGAAGATCCCGTCTTCAAGGCGCGCGCCGTCGAGCTGGCCGACTTGTTGCTACCCGCGTTCGCCGACGGTGTGTTTTACACGCAATACAACGCGTACACGCAGGCCAAGTCCATGAACGGATGGACGGGATACCGGCAAGTCATAGCAGCAGGACGCAAACGGATCCCGTCCTGACTTCTTGTGATAGGGGGCTGCTGGCCGACATAGGGACGCTGCAGCTCGAGCTTCGGCGGGTCTCCGACATCACGGGCAACCACACGTACGCCGAAAAGGTGCAGCTGGACGAAGCTCTAGGACTCCAGGGGCTGACTTGTGTGGTAGGGCGATGCGTTCTACGAGATCGTCCAGCGCGAAGGGTCGTACGAGAACACGGGGCTCTTTCCCGTGCATTTTGACGTGGGGGCTGGCAAGTTTGCCACGTCCAACACGGTCATCACGATCGGGGCACTCGGCGACTCGTTCTACGAGTACTTGCTCAAGGTGTGGCTGTACAGCGGCCGGCGCGAATCGGATCAGTACTTGCGGGATCTCTACAACGACGCCGTCCGCGGCATCGAGACAAACCTCCTTCGCTACTCTGAGCCGGACGACGCATACTATTTGCAGGAACTCATGATTCCAGGAATGAGAGTACGATTGGATTCAACACAATCGCAGCGCATGTTGATGATAGATTGGTGTGTAGGGCCTACCAAAGCAAGACCACTTGCTGTGCTTCGTGCCAGGGATGCTGGCACTTGGTACGCTGAGCGACGAAGACCCCGCTCGCGTGATCCAGCACCTGGACCTGGCCAAGAAGCTCATGAAGACTTGCTACACCATGTACAGCCGACAGCCCACGGGACTAGCCCCAGACATCGTGCACTTTCCTGGCTACACCATGTCGGACTCGCGCTATCGCCTGCGACCCGAGACGGTCGAGAGTCTCATGTACTTGTACCGCGTGACGAAGGATCCGATCTACCAAGACTGGGGGTGGGAGATCTTCAAAGCGATTGAAACCCATGCCAAGTCCATGTTCGGGTACGGCACGGTCTTTAACGTGAACCACGCAGCGTCTGTCCGCATCGACGATAAAATGGAGAGCTTCTTCCTCGCCGAGACGCTCAAGTACCACTACCTTCTCCAGTCGTCGCCGTCGTTCGTTCCGCTGGACGAGTTTGTCTTCAACACGGAGGCGCATCCGTTCCTTATCCAATCCAGATAAGCTCTACTACGGAAACCTTGTCGCATTATCCTGCAAAGCATCCCGGCTTGGGACATCCATGAATGACGAGATCTCTTTCGAAGGCGAGTCACGTCGACCGTACTTCGCCAATTGCGAGGCACAGGACGGCGGTCCCGACGACGTTGTCGACGAGATTGCTAGGTTTGTGCACCAGGGCTTCGACATGCCATTGCGCACAAGGCCGTCAGGTATCGAGAATGTCCTGTCCACGGAGCCCGGCGCAGTCGACGGAGAAGAGTCTGTTGAGAAAGGTGTGTGCGCGGTTCGAGATGCCACCGTTGCGTCGATGGACACGGCGAGTGCAAAGAGCAGTGGCAGAAGCGCTTCAAGCCAATTCACATGCTCACAGCTCCAGGCAAGTCAACTACATTCAATAGCACATTCAAAGTTGGTTTCCCTTGGCGACCAGTCCCGACTTCAAGTGCACCGACACTGAAATGGCCTTGAACGTCTCGAGCAGGTCAATGTCAGAGATCGCATGATGGAACGCGCCCTTGAGGCGAACCGCGAGCTTCTCCAGACAGACAAAGTTCATGCTTCCAAACCCGACCAAGTACGACATGAGGCCATGGCGCTCAAATGTGTGGGCAACGTGGTCGGCTAAGTAGACCCCGCTGTCCGTCGTGTTGGGATATCCGTCCGAAAAGAAGAGCAGGACGGGCGCAAATGTATTGTGGTGGTTGCGCGACAGCACTTCAATCGCGCACCGCAACCCCGTGTCAAAGTCGGTTCCCCTACCTTGAAAGGGAATCGAAACATTCACGACAGATGCAATGGCCGCCGCCTCAAACACAATCACGCCATGCGAACTAAACGTGACAATCGACACCACGTCGCCACAGTCGAGCCCCTTCTTCCGCACTTGCTCTTGGAGGTACCCGTGGACCGCGTCCGTAAGCGCGTTCCAAGGCGCGCCAGCCATTGACCCCGACGCGTCCAGCACAAAAACGTGGTGGCTCAGCCCGCGCGACGAAAAGTGCTTGCATGCAAACAAGTGCCCTTGGACAACCGTGTGGCCATGCTGCTGGCCGCGTGCGTCGTGCTTGTCCATCACCGGGTGCCACGCATCCAAGACACAATACGACGGCGAATCGGCCGCGTGGTCTGGGGCATCACACTTGTACGGGCACAGCTTGAACGCCGCCTTCTCCGCCACACTCGAGACCGGGTCCTCCCACCCCAACGTTTGCCAGTACGTCTCATGGAGCACTTCGTCCATGGGGCGTTCCGGGTGCGGCTTTAGCTTCAAATTGCAGTGCTGGCGACCGTCCGTCGCAGTGTACACGCATGTGGCGGCAGTATGTCTGCACGGCATGAAGTGGACATGGCCGCGGCCCATCTTGGAACAAAAGAACGGACACATTTCAGCGACGCCCTGCTCGCCAGCCGTGTACTTGCGGTCTTGAACGTCCACGGCCTCCGAGTCCGACACAAAGTACGTATCCTTCATGTTGCCGTGACTTGTACGATGCAGCCCTTGATGACCGTGTGCTTTATCGCAGAAGTACTGGCAGCACGGGCACCGAACGTCGCAGTAGTGGACGGCGCTGTTGCATCCGTGGCCGCTCTCGTGGGCCGTCGCCGTCGCGTCCACCATTTCGCTGCACTTGCGCTTCGTCCCATTCATTTCTTGCCGGCTGAACTCGAACGAACTTCGCTGACCGGCAAACGTTTCCGTCACCTTTTCCAAGTGCACTTTAATCTCGCAAATGCCGTCGTCGGCACAGTCATACGTGCAGCGGTGGGCTTGGCCACACAGGTGCTTGGCATTGTCCGCATGAAAGTGGTCTTGGTCCGCGCAAAGGTTGCCGCAATCGGGCATCACACAACGCTGCTGGCATCGGCTCGTGCCACACGAATGCACAACGTGGTCCATCTCAAACGGCAAAGTGCATTGTCCGCGGCAGTTTGTCGCCGCACACGGCTCCCCACAGCAGTGCAGCTTCACGCCGCACGAATGAGGCTGCGCATGGCCAACCTCGAGGCTGCACACTTGGTCGCAGTTGGACGCGCCGGCCAACACGCATCTCTCATTGCACGTATGAGCCTTCATCCCACAATTGCAATAGCCGCTGTGCCCGGCCGCATACGAGCATTCCACCACTTCGTTTAGCGAGGCGCAGTGCGTGCATTTCCCCTTACACTTGTGGTCGGTTCCGCAGTCGTGGCGGACACTCGCGTCATGCAAAAAGCATTCAAAGCACCCGAGTTTGCACTCCGTGCATGTGTGCTGGCATCGTCGAAGCAACTGCTTGAACTTGACCGCGCACGCGTCCAAATCGTCCACTTCCTCGCGACCGACCGACGGCAAGCTCGCCACCCATAGACGCACGCGGCGTTCGCGGCGCCACAGCAAATACGTCCACACAGCATCAAATTGCTTCTCCGATACGTGGCTTCGCGGTTCGTCCACGCCTTCCAGGAAAAGCTTGAAAAAGTGCATGAAGATGGGCTTCGATTCGGCCATGACGTCCTCGACCTTCTCGTTCAAGTCGACTTGAAAATCCATGCAGTCGTCGGGCGGCAACGCGTCGAGCATTTCCGCGTCTGAGCAGAGCGTCATCCACTTGTCCACATACGCCGCCGGCTCGCCGTCCACCAAATTGCAGTGCGCGAGCTTCCCGTACCGCAGCCCCATGCGGACGTGGCCACGAACTTCCATGGCCAACCGTTCCTTCAAATTGTCCTCCATGCACGTCCAGTCCAACAGACTGATCTTGGCCAGCGCCATCGTCAGACAGTCGTAAAAGTCCCACCCGCTAGAGTACGCCACCGCCTCGCGCGCCTTCACCAGCAGCTCCAACCCCTCCCGCAATGCTTCGTAATACCCCACGTTGCCCAACGGCGGGCAGCACGTAATCTCCACGCTGCCTCCATACATCGTCGTGACGAAATTGTCGGCGCGGTTCTCGTTGAGAATGGCTTCGAGTTTCGACTGAAACTCGAAAATGACAGTATTTTGGTCATTCGGGTTCACGTCTTTCGCATTCAAGTAGAGCTTGCCCCGAAACAAACGGGGGTCGCCCTTGAGCAGCGACACGCCTTGCTGAAACTTGGAAAACATCGTGTCGATATCCTTGTCAAACCGCATCTCGATGCGAAATACCGTCAGCCGCGACACGGCCGCATTCAGCACCGACAAAAACGTGTCTTCCTGCGCCGATCGCTCAAATGACCCGAGCCCTTCGAAGTCGAGCACCACCAGCAAGCAGTCGCCCATCAAGCGGACAGTCAGCCAAACGCCGTCCGTGCACCGCGCCCCCGAGATCGCAAACGAGCTCCCCGTCAAGTGGTTCAGGTAGTAGCTCTTCCCCGTCGACTGCTTGCCCATCGACGACAGCACGACGACCGGGCCCGTCCAACGCTGCAAAACACTCGATATAGGACCAAACCAAATCGATTTCGCCACTTCGTGGGCTTCCGTGGCGGTGGCCAGCTGCATCGCCTCGTCCTGGCCATTCGTCAGTATCACGAGCTGGTTATCGCGTGCCCGACATATCTGGACAGGCACAAAGCCCAGCAGCTCCAGCACCCACTTGGACACAACGACGGTGCTTCCGTTCCACGGCACGGCGCTCGTACCATGACACTGCAGATCGCGTGGCAGGTCCAGCAGCGCTAAGTCCTTGTTCAGGCCGCGCAATTTATGCATCACTGTCGCCAGCAAGTTGGCGATCGCGGGGTGGTTGGCGAGCCCCACCACATGAAGTTGCAACTGCCCCGACACCAACTGACACTCGGGCGACGCCGCCGACGCTACACTTTGGACGGGAAATTTCTCAAACAAGTGAAAGAGCGACCACAACGGATGGCCTTCCAGGGCGTTGTCTTCGCCACGGGCCGACGACGAGCCATGCAATTGCCATGCAGTCTTGCCCGTCACAATGTCCAGCTCCCACATGTGTACCTTGGCGATGGATCCATCCAAACAAGTGAGCACGTTCCCCACACACTCCACCGAGCACTCTGACCACGTCATGCCGGCCGGCACCTTCAAAACAGTGTCGGGTAGCATCGTATTGTCCGCCGTCAGGATGGTGCGCACTCGCACGTCCACCATGTCCTCCTCCAAATCAACTCCACTAGCTTGGGAAAGAAGCAACAGGACGCTCCCCCCTTGCACCTTGACCACCTTCGTGTTGCCCGGTACGACTACGTCTTTTTCCAACTTGGAAAGTTGCCGCGACCGAAAAAAGTACGATTGGAGCGCCCCTCGGTGGTCCACCACCGTCACCCCATTGTTGTCGCCGCCAAATGCAATCAACCGAAGAAATGGTTTCGCCAGCCGCAGCACGACCAAATCAAACGCCGCCACCGACTCCAACACCTTGTACGACTCGTTGAACGCGTACACGTCGACCTTCGACTCGCAATGCAGCACCACCAAGTTGCGGTGGGTCGGGTCGAAGTCGCAGAGCAGCGCTTCGTTGGGGAAGACGCGGCAGAGCACCGGCTTCGCAAACGCCGCCTTCTTGTACGCGACCACATGGGTTTCCACCGTGTCGTGGTTGGGATGCGTGTACACCACCACCGTGACGTCTTCGACACGGCTAACCAACACCACTTTCGAGTGGACTGGCAGCGCCATCGTCCCTTTGGGCTGAGGAGCGCCCTCTGCAATGTCAAACACGCGCACAATCTCCGCCTTTTCTTGGACACACTGCTCCACATACGAAATCGTGTCGTTGTTCTGGTGTCGCACCGTCAGCTCGAGTCGACTCGGTCGCTGTGAATTCGATGCCCCCACCATGGTTGTAAACGCGTCGTGAATGGTCTCGCCCTTGTACCGCTTGACTTCGTCGGCAATCGTCCGCGTCTTCAACTTCTCGGCTTTGAATCCCTCCACGAGGTACTGAATGAGGCCGCGGTCGTTCGTCGCTGTATACAGCAGGCGGCACCACTCTTGATGCCGCGTCATGGCGATACTGCGCGCCTCTTCCAGCGCGCGCCAAACGTCCGCATCGTTCCCGTCGTACGGGAAACGTATGCGTGGCGACCATGCAAAATAGTAGCTAAACATTGTGGATAGCATGCCGCCGCGCGCTTTCCCCTGGCTTTGATGCAGCACGTTTCCAAATGCCATGTTGACATAGTCGTCGACTCGGTTTTCGTAGTTGAGCAAATTCGGCTGAGGATACCGACCAAGCGACAAGTACCAACCTTTCAGCAGCTTCAGGTCCTTCGACAGCGCATCGTTCGCAGCCACTTGTTGCGCGGTACTTTGGAGATTCACTTGGAACACAATGGCGGCATTGTCAGTACAGCGTTTCTGCAATTCCTCCAGCAACGTCTGGACAGATGCCACGGATTCCAAGGCAATTGCTTCCAAGATCGAATCGGGCGTGATAGCGTCCAGTTCTTGGACAGGCAAGCGGCCACTTTGTTTCAGCGCACACGCCATCCATGGACGGGGTATGGGGCGCTCAAACGACACGACATGCGACTGCAGACAGCTCAGCAACCACGAGCCAAATGCGTCGGGGTTTTGGAATCGGTCATGTCGTTGTTTCGTCGTCACACTCGCATCCGTCGCCACCGTCACCATGTACACTCCCCCTTGGCTGGGGACGAGCGCGGCCCCTTGGTACGGCACCCCCAACTTGTTCACATAACGCGGATGACACTCAACCTTCTCGTCCACCACCTGTGCCGATTGAATGGAAAACGACACCGAATACTTCTTCGTCGCCGAGCTCAGGCTGCCTACGTCACCGGCACTCAACGCGTCCTTCGCCTGGCTCACGTCCGCCTCCGTCATACAGCCCACCACGTTCGACGTCAACGTCGTCAAGAATCGCAGCACGTACGTCGCGCGTTCGCGCAAGAGCATGGGCCCAAACGACTCGTCCGTGAGCCACGCAAACAGAACGACCCGCACGCCACCCCCCGCGCCTTGAAGCATGGCGTACACGCCTTCCTCGTCGCTCTGAATGTGCTTGGACAAAGTCTTGTCCCACCATCCATCGAGCGTCAACTGGCGCTGGACAGCCGCCTGCTTGCCAAAATACGCCATCACTTCCATCGACTTGGCTTGTGCCAGCGCTCCTTCGTTCACGTGCTGACCAACCAAGTTTGCCTGCGACGTCGCTGTCGCCTCGTGCGAGTTCGCGTGGGGAAGGACATGCATGGCGCGCAGCACCCGATACACTTCGTGTTCGACGAGCGTCGGGTGGAAGATGGCGATGCCGTCCTCGTTGGGCGCGAGCAAGCTCAGGATGTGGTAGCATGGAAGAGTTTCGTAGCTGCACGCCACCCCTCGGAGACGCGTCATCGAGTCGTCGCTTTCGAGTATGGCAACGTGCACTCCATGTGCCGCAACTGCCAGAACTCGGCTCTAACGGGGGAATCGACATGGACAGGCCAGTCCCATATCAACGCCACGTCCCAGCACGTCAATGCCGGTCGTATTCACCCCGGGGACGGTTGCGTTAACGAGCTGCATGGCACGGCAGGTGAGGCGAAGATCGATCCATTGCCACCGAGGGGAGTCCGCCCTGGCATCGAGCTCCGCTACATCTCAGCTAAGACCAAACACACACACCATGTCCACGGCATGCCAACAAGTTGCTCGAAAGCGTTCGCCGCCGATGGGCTGCATCTTGAATGCAGGAACCGATGGAAGATTGTTCCTTCGTCCATAGTGTTGCGTGCCACTGCACAGCGACGATGGAATCGCCATCGTCGTCCACAACGACACCAGGATAGAACATGAGAGGGTTGCGTTGAGGCGAGTCGTCGTCATCCAGCAACGGCAATCGCATGCCCAACGACTCGACAAGCTACATCGGAGCTGTCGGTAGTCCGTACGCTCATGTGACTACATCGACAGTGGACAATCAGCGAATTGTGTGTGCGATCGCGACTTGGACGAAATTGCCATGAGCGGACGGTCAAAGGATGGAGATCATCGATCCTGTTCAAGGATCTTGGCGTGGGGAGAAGGCAGAGAGGTGTGGGGACGCAACGAAAGCAGCCAGCGACCGTCGGATTTGAATTTCGTGCAACGCATCCACCGACGACGCAAGCCAAGGCACTCTGCAGAAAGGTTGCGACGACACTTGGGCACGCTTTGACGACTTCCACGACAATAACGCTCCGAACGAGCAACGTGGCCGCAGCCTCCGGGAAGTGCACCATCGCAGCGAGTGTGGAAGCCCAACCAACAAGCAACATAGATACGATGGGCAAACATCGCGGCAGGTTGAGAGTGTGCTGCTGACCCACCCGAGAGACCAAGTCTATCCGCCACGAGAGGCTGCGTCAACATGCATCGGTTGCGGTCGAGTGCAAATCGCCATGTCGACAACTCGGCGATGCCGGATTCACCAGCGACAACGTCCCCAGTCATCGCAGAGCCCGTTGACTTTGGCAGCGTTGCAAGTAAGTCAACTTATCTCTTGCAGTCACTCTCGTAGTCCTCAAAGTCGTCGTCGTACGCGATATGGTCAGCAGTGGCGTTGGTTTCGTGCGTCGACATTCGCCTCCTGGTCGCGTTGTTGTCGTCGCCTTCGATGATTTCCTGGATGTCATCGTCCTTGCATCCTTTGGCTCGACACGCTGGAGGAGCGCCGGGCTTGGGAACTTTTGCTATGGCCACGAGCGACATGCTCTCGTCAATCCTCACGTCGCCCAAGGTCGGCCCGGACGCGTCCAGGTCGTCGCCATCGTCGTCGGACGCAGCGTGCTTGTGGCTGCCGCCGTCCGCGATGTCTTCTTCGATGTCGTCTTTGTCCATCGTGGATCGACGCCGTCGACTTCGCTGCTCGACGACGTCGGCCTCCCGGAGCTTTGTAAAGAACGAGTGTTCCAAGCACTCGGCCGCGGTCATGCGCTTTCGGGCATCCAGCGCGACTGTCCGCATGACGAAGTCGATCGCTTCGGGGGGACACGAGTTGGCCAGAACTTGGGAAAGCGACGTCGTCGGGGATAGCGTTGCCTTGGTGCCGAGCGCGACGCCTTTGGGCAGCCTCGACAACAGCGACGGCGGCAGCGGCCCGAGCACGTCCTGGATGAGTTTGCTACGTCGGTCGTGCGTCGATTCCAACGCAAGCAGTCGATCCACATCTTACATTTGATCGAGCTGGTTTTCTCCGTTGAAGAGCGGCCGCCCCAAGAGCATTTCGCACACAACACACCCGACACTCCACATGTCGGCACTGTACGAGTAGTTGGTCAGCCTGCACACCAATGGCATGGTGAGGCGCCGCAGTCGCGAAGCATGCCGCACCGGAGTTCCTGTTCCGGCGGCCTGTACCACCGCGTGGCGACGTAGTCGGATAGCGCTTCGCCGTCGAATTGAATGGTCCGGGCCACGCCTGAGGGCACATAATGCCATGGCCGCGCCAAGTACATCGTACCAAAGTCGCACAGCTTGACATGGCCCATGTCGTCGAGCAAGATATTGTCGGGCTTTATGTCTAGTTGCGCCAACGAACGTCCCGATCTCGTTTGCGAGTGTGGAGACTGCACCTCGATGGATGATTTTGTTTTCGTGGCAGCAGTGGATGGCCTTGCACAGCTGAAACGCAATCGACCGAACATGGGCGAGCCGCATCCCGTTTTTCGACTTGGCGATGACCTGTTGCCCAGTGAGCTCGGTCCATCGATCCATCATGCGGGCGATACCTTGGACAGCGTTGATGGCGCGTAGTCAAACACGAGATGGAGGCACCCATCCCCACGAAAGCTATATCGAAACGCTACGATGTTGGGATGGTTCAACATCGAGCACGCTTGCAATTCCCGCTTCGAGAGAAGGTCGTCTATGCCACGCCATGCGCTACAGATTCAACTCGACGAAAGGAACGGAGGTCAGCACCTGTGAGGAACTTGAACTTTTTGATTGCGACGGCGTCTTTGGTGGACTACCACAGCCACGTGTGATCCATCGAACCCGTGTGGCGGACGGACGCACCTTTTCAATCGCTTTGTACACGATGCCATACGTGCCTTCCCCAATCACCTTCTCCACGGCGTACCGCTCCATCGTTCTGACCAAGCCATCCACCAAATGGAGACGCGGGGGACGTTTCGTGCAGTTTCAACATCCGGCGATGTCAACGGGTCAGTGACTCTACCCACAGTTTCTCTCTTGCGCTGTCCACTAGCATCCAGAAGATGGCGTTGTGCTGTTTGTTGGGTCCTCCATCGATCGGCTTTGCAGACGTCGTCGACCTGCGGCGCACATCCCTCCCACCGGGCAACGAGAAGGCTGCGCAAGATCGACATTTCGCACTTAATAGAGAAGTGCGTACCTAATTTGTATCTCTTCGCTTCTATGTCCAAAATCGAACGTTAGAGGGACTGCCTAACTCGCTTTGGTGACGCGCGTGCTCGATTAAGTGCGATTTCGTTTGACGCCGCCACATCGCGATGGACCTCTTCAAGCCCAAGAAGAACCCGGAGAAACTGGCCAAGCACCTGCGGGAAGCCATCGAGAACCCGACCGCTCCCGTCAAGCCCGACAAGAATGGCAAGGTTTGTGCGGCCACGCTTGGTCTCGTGTCATGGGGTGTGCCGTAGGTCGTCGACATCGTGACCAAGCGACTATACCAAATCAAGGTCATGCTATACGGCGAAGTGGTAGGTGACCGATCGATTGTGCGGTCCACGTGGAGGGTGTGGCGTGTGCGCCTAACAAGATATGGGGCAGGGTCAAGAAGAGTCGAGCCCTCAAAAGTGTGCGCAGTTAGCGTCGCTCCTGATTGCCGACAACACGCTGCCGCGCCTCGTACTCAACCTGGCCGACCTCCCGTTTGAAGCGCGCAAGCACGTCGCACAGATATACAACAACTTTATTCGACGGGACTTGAGCGGCTTCGTTGCATACATCGAGCGCCAGCCCCAGATCATGTCGGCACTCGTGCGGGGGTACGAAAACGCTGACATAGCGCTCAACTGCGGCACGATGTTGCGCGAGGTACCTTCTCTCTCTCCTATTCCTTCGATACGTGCCATGCTCATGCAATCATTCAGTCCATTCGACATGAATCGTTGGCGCGGCAAGTCCTCTACTCGGACGATCTCTGGAAGGTACCATGCCCATGACAATGCGGCGGCCTCACGCGTTGCCTGTCGGGCCAGTTCTTTGACATCTACGTCCACTTGCCCAACTTTGACGTGGGGTCCGACGCGTTCGCCACATTCAAGGATCTTCTGACGCGGCACAAGAGTCTTGTCTCGGTCTTCTTGGACACCCACTTTGACCAGGTCGACATGCTTCATGTCGTCGTCGTTGGCTGATTTGTGCGGCTGCAGGCATTTGAAAAGTACAACCGGCTGCTGTCGTCGGAGAATTACGTGACGCGCCGCCAGTCGCTCAAGGTATTCCCCCCCCGTCGACAACGGGTGCGTTGACGCCCGCCGTGGTTGCCGACGTAGCTCCTCGGCGAGATTCTCCTCGACCGATCCAACTTTGAGATCATGATGCGATATATCTGGTGCGTCCGATGTCGATGTGTCGCATGGGCTGACCCGTGACCAGCAAGCGCGACAACCTCAAGATCATGATGAACCTCCTCCGCGACACGAGCGCCAACATCCAATTTGAAGCGTTCCACGTGTTCAAAGTGTTTGTGGCGAACCCTAAAAAGCCAAACGAAGTGACCCAGATTCTGCTCAACAACAAGGACAAGCTCGTCGCGTACTTGGAGAAATTCCAAAACGAAAAAGGTGCGCCGCCGCAAATGATCGATCGCGTCACGTTGGTCGGGTAGCGGACGCGCAGTTTGTCGAAGAAAAGGCGCTGCTGATCCGCACACTGGGCTCGCTGGAGCTCGCGGCGGAAGAACCGAGTGGTACGAACTCGTCGACGTCGATCGCGTTGTGGTCATGACCTCGTCTGCGTTCCGTGCTTTGTAGACGCTCCTGCCCATGCATAGATTCAAGAAACATATAGAGCGAGCAGGTGCATGCGGTGGCCAAGGGGGGTCAGTCTTTGTCAAAGCAACGTTGTAATGGAGTTGGGTTTTTTACTACCGCCCCCCGCATGACCGGAGGGTTCAGAGAGGTGCGTGAAGAAGGAGGCGACTGGTCGCAGGTCGTATGCAAGTATTCAAAAGTGATGCCCGTGTGTATCGAAGACAACTGAATCGTCGTGGATGCCTCTGAGGGTGTCGACCAGTCTCCGATGAAAAGACAGTAGTGGATATATCACTCGCTTTCCCTCGTTCGTCCCGGGGCATGTGCCGTGGAAGAGTCCTTGCCCTGGTCATTTTGCATCGCTTGGAAGCATGTCGTTGGTGTTGCCTCGAGTCCGCTGCATTCGTCGGGATGAGTGCAACGCTCGAAGAAGTTCTTGAAGCTTCGTTTTGGAACTGCTAGCTGGTCACTCTACACTCGCAAGGCAGCACACAGTGTGACATTATATGCGTCCACACTGCAGAGCACAGATACTGGTAGGTAGCGACCGAGCAAGCACTGCCAACGATCATTCCACGGGGGAACTCTTCGCGCTTCCTCCACCAACTCCAAGCGTTCGGCGATCCGACATCCCCCAACTGCCGTCACGCCTTGCTGAGCCTGGCGAACTAGGACGCCACACTACCTACGTTCCATCCGAGTACCTCCCCATCATTCGTCGAAGTCCACGCGACATTGGCGACCCAGTGCTGATTAGCAAGACAACATACCATGGAAGTGAAACATATCTCGAGGCACGCAAGGGAGGCCGCTCTTCATTGCCGCCATGAGGCTCCTGTAAATGTCATGCGGACTGTATTATCCGGATTTCGGATACTGTTTCTCGGGCGCAATGGCCGACAACGGGGCTGTGTTCCAGGACGAGTTCGACGGAGAGCATGACGACGAGTACGAGGAGGTCGAGGAGGCGGCGGACGATATGCCAATGCATATCTCTGGGCGCGTCTACTTGGGCTCCATTGACGCCGCGACGAACGTGTCTGCGCTCAAAGCCAAGAACATCACGATGTTGCTGTCGCTTTTGAGCAAGGACAACAAGACGAACCTGCCCATCGACCACGTCCATCATCATGTGCGAGTGGATCTCGAAGATGACTTGGAATCGCCGCTCTTCATCCACCTTCCGTTTCTTGTAAACTGCATCAACGAGTTCTTAGCCAGAGAAGAAGATGGCAACGTTCTCGTGCATTGGTATGGCAAACCGTGCGCATTCTGTCCATCAGATTTACGTTCTTCAATAGCCTGGCTGGTGTGTCGCGATCTGCGTCTGCTGTGGCGGCGTACCTCATGGCGAGGGACTCTGTCGATGCCAACGACGCGTTGAATGTCATCCGGTTCGTGCAACCGTTCGGGCGACCACACTCGCCAATTCATGGTTGGTTTAGGTTGAGTCGGCCGTGGGTGGACCCAAATCCCCACTTCCGTGAAGTCCTGGACATGTTTCACAGAGTGCTCTCCCATGCTCATGTCCCCATGACCGAGCTCGCGCCACTGACCCTGCCGCATCTGCACTTCCACTCGTCTTTCGTTGACCCCATCTGCATCCATCAAACGAAAACGCTCACGATTCGCCTGGAATGCGATGTACTTGGCGATTCCAAGTCCCACCTGGCGTCGATTTACCCTTTCTCGACCGTCGTCGCCGTCACGGACAATGCGTCGACACCGTTTGCATTCCTCGTCATTACAGCCATCGACCACGTCAGCGTTGAAGATCTGACAGCCGCACACGCCCAAGGCGAAGGCCTTCCCGCCGTAGCTGACCTCCAAGCGACGCTGCGCCAATTCTACGCCCCCGATCAACTCGGCCCGGGCACAAACTGTCACGTGTATTCCTTCCGTCTGGTCACGCCAGTGTCACCTGTCCACTAATCGATGGAATCCCTGTCACTTTTCACTGCATTTGCGCGACGAATTCGAAGTTGGTCACAGGTGGAGTGTGTCGGACGCTCGTCGCGCTGCACTCGAACGCCTGCACCGTTGCTGCCGCAGCTGTGGATCCACTACGAAGCAATCCGTGGAGATCACAGTCGATCGCATTCACGTTGGCTGCACCGGTCACAATGCTAGCGCGGTGTTTAGAATGGATCGTCCTTTATACGCGAGGTCCCTTGCTTGGGTCTTCCTTTGTCCTGTGGACGACGCGACGGAATCTGGATCGGACGAAAAGCCCTTGCCGACGACGCCGACGAAGTCGTTGTCCGGGCAGGTAATACTCTCGAGGAGCTGCATACGATTCCCCCCGAAAGAAACGTGGGAATAAGTTCCATCGCATGCTCTTTGTCAATATACCTTTTCAGTAGCTGTAATCACGTCGTCCAAGGTCGGCCGGTTGTCGACATTTACTTGAAGCAGTCGCTGAATGAGCGCCACGTACGCCACGGACACGCCTCCGTCGGAGGAGACATGGGACGGGAATTTCACTGTGCCGTTTAGGATCGCCAAGCGCTGGACACCGTCGTGGGGCGACTCAAATGGACCGAACGGGCCAAAGACGAGAGCGTAGAGTATGCACCCGAGGGACCAAACGTCTGCCTTGCCGCTCACCGTGCCGCGGAACGAGTCGTCCCAAAGCTCTGATCGATATATCCATGTCAAGAATCGACTCGAGCGACAAACACATACCTGGTGCCCGGTATGGAGCGCTCGAGAACTGAGCCGCTTCTTCGACGAGGACAGTAGCGTCACGATGGTTGTTGATGGAGACGTAGAGCGGAGCGGTCGACCCCAAGTCCATCACGACAGGTGCATACGTGTCGCTAAGGAGGACATTGCCGGGCTTGATGTCGCGGTGCGCGAGCCCGAGCGCGTGGATTTCGCGAACGCCTCGGGCAATACCAAGGAAGATATGGAGGCACGCAGGTTCGTCAAAGAGGGGCATGTCTATGGAGGTAGTCGGTGTCATCCAGTGATGCGAACGCAGCCGTAGTATCGAGATCGTACGTTCGGCTTTGTTGAGGAGTTGTTGCAGAGATCCCATCGAGTAGACCGGAAATAGCAGGAGGACTTCTTTGGTTTTCGACAGCGCATTTTGCACAGCCGAGTGATGCCGTGTCACCTTCATTCGAATCTCTGACTCGACGAGCGGCACAACATTTGGGTGTTTGAGGCGGCGATGCACCTGAACTTCCATGAGTGCTCGACGGAGCTGGTCATCGTCGTCACACTGCATGACTTTGAGAGCATACAGCGAGTCATTGTTTTCGTCGTGCTCTGTCCGATCCGATGGAAGATGTGCATTCGGACACAGTCTGCCTTCCACCAAGTACACCTCCGAGAATCCTCCCGTCCCGAGCTTCCCGCGTATGCTGTACGTGTTCCCGTTCAGCTTGATCGCATTGCCCATGGCGATCGGTGTAGAGGATCGTCGTTTCGAGTTGTCCGGAAACGTGAGATCCACGTATCCGGACGAGACTCAAATGTTGGGCCATACATTCTGCAAAACGTTTCATTATGATACGACTTAATCCTTGTACACCATGGAGGTTTCCTCGAACCCGACAGTCGGGAACGAGCGCATGAAGGTCGCGACCTTTTCTTCCAGCGCTTGGATTTCGGCCTTGTGGCCGCCGTTCTTGACGTAGTTCTTGAAGTCTTGCAACTTCTTGCCTTCAACGGCCTTGTTGATGGACACGGACAAGTCCACACCTTCGTTGATGAGGTTGGCGACAGTCACAAAGTCTTCTTCGGTCAAGCCACGCGAAGTCAAGGCAGGGGCACCGAGGCGCATGCCGCCAGGGACCAACGCGGACTTGTCGCCTGGCACAGTGTTCTTGTTGATCACAATGTTGACTTCTTCCAAGAGAAATTCGACACGGGCACCATCAATGCCCTTGGAGCTCTTCAAGTTGACCAAGCTCAAGTGGTTGTCCGTGCCGTTCGACACGAGCTTGTACCCGATGTCAAGCAAGCGCTGGGCCAGCGCCTTCGAGTTCGCCAACACTTGCTTTTGGTACGCCACGAATTCGGGAGTGTTGGCTTGCTTCAGCGCGGTTGCCAGCGCGGAGATCGTGTGGTTGTGGGGACCGCCTTGGAGACCAGGGAACACAGTGAAGTCGATGCGGCCTTGCAAGTCGTACTTGATTTCTGGGATTGGATAAGTCAGAGATAACGATTCGACGTAAAGCATACCTTTGCCCTTCTTGTCGACGCTCTGGGTGCCCTTGCGGTAGAAGATCATGGCACCACGAGGGCCACGGAGGGACTTGTGAGTCGTCGTGGTCACGACATCGGCGTACTCGAAAGGCGAAGGTACGACACCGGCGGCCACAAGACCACTGATGTGCGCCATGTCGGCCAACAAAATCGCGTTGTTCTAGAAGCACAAAGGTCCATCATCATGCCGTGGAAGGATGAAAGACGTACGGCAACGGCGATTTCCTTCATGCGGGCATAGTCGATGTGGCGCGAGTACGCGCTGGTCCCAGCCACGATGAGCTTGGGGCGGAACAATTCGGCGTTCTTGGCCAACGAGTCGTAGTCAATCAAGTCGGTGTCAGGGTCGAGACGGTACGGCATCGATTCAAAGAAGATGGAGGTAGCCGAGATCTTCTTGGCGCCAGTTTGGAAACCGTGCGACAAGTGGCCGCCGTGGGGCAAGTCCAACGACATGATGCGGTCGTGGGGCTGCAACAACGCCGTGTACACTTGAAAGTTGGCAGGGGACCCCGACAAACTCTGTACATTCACGCCCCACACTTCCGGGTCCAAGTTAAAAGCTTCCAACGCACGCTTTTGGCACAACAATTCAGCTTGGTCGATGATCTTGTTGCCGCCGTAGTAGCGCTGACCAGGATACCCCTCCGAGTACTTGTTGGACATGACCGACCCCAACGCATCGTACACCGCGCGGGACGTAAAGTTTTCCGACGCGATCAAGCTCAAGCACTTGCGTTGGCGTTGCTTCTCGCGTTCAATGATGTCGAACAATTCCGGATCCGATTCCTTGAGCGGCTTGTTCAAGTCCTTGGCCCACTATCGCCGGCATCAGTCGACAAATCCACACCGACAATGGGGGTTATTCCATGGGCTTTACCTGCAAGCTGGCAGTGGTCGAGCGGCGGATCTGGCCCTTGGCCGACGTGAACAGAGTCTTGGAAGCAGTGGCGAGCATCGTGGCGTTCTCCAAATGCTTCAAAACGCCATTTCGATGGAAGACAATGTGTTCAAGCTGCACATCAGTGCCACTGACTTGAAATTTGTATACCCCAGCGTTGAGTTGAGGGCTGCCCCTCGTCTCGCCGCCATATGTGATTGGACAACTTTAACCAATCCAATTGTGTTGTTTATCCATATCCGGTTAGTTTCGCCCGCTTCGACTAATTCCCTTAAAAAGTGCATTGTCCACAGGATTTCCATGGACAGTTAAATTGAATAGTCATGCATCATGGACAGGTGCGATATGCTGCCGACATGGGCTGTACATTTGGAAGGAGCACGTCGAGCCTCTGGAGCTTTTTTCGCGAGCGCCATGGCGTGTGTTGTAAAGCTGGTCCCGTGGTCTGTTGCCCTACAACGGCATGGATGCGCTATCTCCATGTACTGAAAACGAGTTCGTTCTCGCATATGACAGAGCATGTGGCACGCTCTATTCGCATGTTACAAGCCACGTACCATCCAATGACCACCCTCCGGACAACGCATGCATCACTTGCCAAGAAGGCAGACATGACGTCGTCATGCTCTCGACAGAAAGGAGAAGAGCCCCACCCATAGAGTAGAACCCCGACCACCAATCACGAGAACTATATTAGTGTTCCATTGACTTTTTATTTACAGCATGTGGCGAGATCGACCAAGATGTTTGGATACGTAGTTGGAGCGAAGATGCAGAGCTCACTCTTTCCATGGGCGACTCGTTGGAGGCCCGCACAGAGGCCAAGTTAAGTTTGGATTGTCACTCTGTAGCTACGATCCAGCTGGGCCTGCCAAACCCACCACCCCATGCAACGATCAATGAGGAAGACGGCACAAGCGGGAGGAACCCCCAGATTGACTATCGCAACAACGTTGTGTTTATCTCACATTCATCTCCCTCCATACGGGAAGGAACACGTGCAGCCGCTACGAGCTCACAAGAGAAGCGGTACACTGGTGTTGTCCCATCTCTCTCTCACCCAACAGACAACTAACTCTAAATCACGTAGTGTATTGTCAAGGTCACGTAAAGAGGGTGCATTCAGTGCATCGTGTCGAGTTGTTACGGGCTTCCTTGCATGACCGATTCAAATCGTTTTTCGATCTTTTTCCTGTTCATCCTTGCTACGAACGACTGGTCCTTCCAACCTTGACGCACCTGCTGCTCTTTGGCCTTGGCTATTTGACTCTCCAGCACACACAGCTCCATTTTTTCATCCCAGGCAAGGTTCGATTCCTGCGCATGCAGCATGAGTCCCTAGTCATGGGTCGGAGGATGCACGCACCCCAAAGTAGGTCACGAGCTGCTTCAACGCATACTGCCGCAGTCGTTTCGCAATGTTACTAGAGCCACGTTAGTCTTTGAAATTCCCGGGCTGGTTGCTTTCATTCAATATATACCCCACGGAGTCCACTCGTCCATCGTCGGCATTGAACTTGATGGCATTTCGAAACACGAGGAACAAGTCTTGCTTGTACTCGTCTAAACTCGCGTAGTTGACATTTCCTCCAAATGCGCCTGTCATTCCTTCCTCGCCTTCCATGTCTGCGGCCAATGTACCGTCCAGTTTGTTTTGCATGGTTCCGAAATCCATCGGCCGCTCGATGATGTGAAAATACGTCGGGATGTTCAACTTGATCGGATCCACAGGCTCCAAAAACGGCCAGGCAAGTGCATGATTCATCAGTTCCTTATGCAAGGCCTTCACGCCAGGAAGCCATGCCACCGTCCCTGCATCTGCGGATCCATCGCTCAAGACAGTAGTTGCGCCGCCACCCTTCGCGTCTCCCATGCTTTGCTTTTGTATGTGTAGGGCGATGGTCATTGGCTATAATTTGACCAATTAGAATATTTAATGTGCCTTTCAGATAAATTTTTTGCTCCCTAAATATCACCTTTGTGTCCTCCGACACTTATTGATTACTACCTCTGTCCCTCTATACTGTGACCATTTGTATTCAAGGTGACCCCGAGGAGTCACTTCTTATCCAACACTAACGAGTGACGCCTAGAACATTTGATTATCAAAAACTGGAGGTTTCACCCATTGACACGAAGGCGCGAAAAGACACTTTTGAACGCGGAATTGAATGGTGGCGAAACATGCACAGGGAAAATTTAAAAAACATGAATAAAAGTACAAAAAAATCGGGGTCTGTGTTCCAATTTTGAATTTGCCTCCATGAGCACAAGCCTCCGACAAAGACGTGAGCTCACCCAAGCAATCAAGATGGACGTCGTGTTCGCCCTGCAAGACGCCATCCAAGATGGTAAGCCCCGTCTCGGAGCGATACAAGACACTGCAGCTCGGTTCGAGATTGGGCGTGCCACGATTCGCAAGATATGGCATGATTTCAAGAGAGGAACAATGTCCTCGAATAAGGAAGGTCGTGTCGGCCCAAAGCCACGATACACACCCTTTGAGATCAGGGAGATGATCCAAGCCGTGCCAGAACAAAACCGCAGTACTTTCCACGACATGACCAATGCGACAGGAATCTCTAAAAGCATCCTTGCACGGCATTTCAAAGCTGGAACAATTGAGCGACGTTCCTCCCTGCTCAAGCCGCTCGTTACCAAGGACAACAGGCTCGAACGCCTAGCGTTCTGTGGTGCACATGTGAAAGTGAACTTGGAGGCTCTTACGAACCTGAACCCTTGCTTGACAAGCAGCGTCGGCGAAGCCGACGCTATCTCCGAAGACGCCCCTTGTGGTGCGCCGAGCTTGTCGGCAAACCACAAGAATTCGAGTTTTACGATTTGTTCGACGTAGTCCACCTTGACGAGAAATGGTTCAATGCGGGCATGGGCAAGAGAAAAATCTACGTGGTCCCTGGTCAAGATACTGCGCGTCGTGTGTGCAAGTCCAAGCGCTTTGTCCCAAAGGTTATGTTCTTGGCAGCAGTCGCACGTCCAAGGCCCGAGGAGGCTTCGAAGGCAAGATCGGTCTTTGGCCCTTTGCGACCCAGTCGCCAGCACTCCGTAACTCACGGTATAGATCTGCAAGAACAATGGTGACGACATTGGTGAATGTTGATGGAGCGACCTACCGGGACTTCGTGCTCCACCAAGTTGTGCCTGCAATCAAGAGTCGATTTCCAAGCAAGACCAAGCGCGTCTTTTTGCAACACGACAATGCAACTCCGCATGCGACAATCGATGACGGAGTCCTGACTGAGGTGACCACGGATGGTTGGGTCTTTATGGTGCGTCGGCAGCCGCCGAACAGCCCGGACCTCAATGACCTGGACCTGGGCTTTTTTGCTTCAATCCAAGCCCAAAAGTATAAAACTTTCAGCCGGTCTGTCGATGACGTGATCAGCTCGACGTTGTGTGCCTTTGAAGCGCTCAGTGTTGAGACGTTGGGTAACGTCTTCCTAACCTTGCAAGCAGTTGTGCGCCAGGTTTTGGAGCATGACGGCAACAACGATTTCAAGATTCCTCATATGAAGAAAGATGCTTTGAGACGTTGTGGATCACTCATGGCGAACTTCACGTGCCCTGATCGCTTCTTCTCCGGGCGAACTCGCTACTTCAGCAATCCAATCCATGAGTTAATAGCTGTATAGCCATTGAAATTCATCCATGTTTTTTCGAGCCAATTAGAATAAATGGTCATAGTAATATGGGAAATACTTGGGTTTGCCATGGTCATGGTATAGCGGGACAGAGGTAGTATGATAATAGTGTACAGTATTCGTTCGCTCATTTTAGATGCAATTAGCTCGATCGAATAGAGAAGAGAATAGTACCGTACCCATTTTAGTAGTACTGTACGCCAAAATGTATACTCCCTCCGTTCCAAAATAATTGCGTGAGTTTCAGGAGGCTGTACATTACACGTCATTATATTCAGGAGGTAAATTGAAAACGTGGTGGCGCCCGCCTGGATTCGAAATGCGTTGCTATGATTGGATCAAAACAACGAGCGAGACAAGCGCTGTCTATTGGTGCGATGATGAGCGGGAAATCTCAAGAGGTGAGGCCGCTACCCGCGTTCAAAACTTTGCATGCAAAATCTAAAATAAAACATGACTTGAAAAATACTAACATTCCGGAAATGACACCCATAAGGCGCAACCTCACCGACGACGAGCGCGAGGCCATCCTTCGGGAAGTCTTGCTTCGCAGAAACGGCAGCTATATGACGAGGCTGCCGAAAGGCTTCAGCCAGGAGCTGGCGGAGAAGTACAACTGCATTGTGTCCACCATTCGCCGGGTCTTTGCGGTTGCCAAGCAGCAGGGAATTGGTGAAGACAACATGAAAGTATCTGTCGCCAGGAAGATGAAAGGTAGAGTGGGCAGGAAGAGGCGTTCACTGCAGAGCAAGTGAAAGCAAAGCTCTTGCAGGTGCCGCTTTCTCAACGCACAACACTATGATCAATTTCGGAACGCACAGGTGATAATTTATAGTGAATACATCGTGTCTGATCTCACAATAGGAATAAGTTTGGGGTCGTTGCACCGATACCTTAAAATGGGCTTGTTTCGTTCCCACTCCAACGGGATTAAACCATTGCTGACTGACCCAAACAAGTTCGCCCGTTTGAAGCATGCGGTCCAGTTCGTCGGCTCCTCGTTAGAGCTGAACAATATGCTGCAGTACGTGCACTTGGACGTGAAGTGGCTTTACCTCACCAAGGTGAGCCGTAAGTATTATCTCGTACCTGGAAAGAAAGAGCCAAAACGAGAGTACAAAAGCAAACGGAATATTACGGAAGTAATGTTCCTCTGCGCTGTGGCCCGTCCGCGGTACGACTGCGTCACCGACAAGTGGTGGGACGGCAAGATCGGCGTATTGCCATTTGTGGCGACCGTCGAAGCGCAACGTGACAGTGTGAACCGTAAAGGTGGAACTCTCGAAAACAAGTCAGTCGTCGTGACAAAGGACGTGTACTGTACCGTCTTGCTGGAAAAGGTCTTGCCTGCCATCGTCGCCAAATGGCCACAGGTCGACAACACCATCAAACTGCAGCACGACAATGACCGAGCTCTTGTTACGCCATCGGACCCCGAGCACTAAGCCGCCTTCAACAAGTAATAGTCGTTGGGCTGGATGATGTCCCTCGCCCCGCAGCCGCCAAACTCTCTGGACACAAACGTCTTGGATCTCGGTTTCTTTGCGGCCATCCAATCCCTACAACAACGCAAGTCAGCGCGCACAATTGACGAGCTCGTTGGCCACGTGGAGTGCGCGTTCGAGGAGCACCCCTTGGTGCGTTTGAATCACACGTTCTTGACGCTTCAGTCGTGCGTGGTGGAGACCTTGAAGCTGTTCGGCGGCAATGGCTACAAGGTGCCACACAAGTCTAAACACAAGGAAGAGCGCAATGGGATGTTACCGGAGAACGTGTTGTGCCCAAGCGTAGTCTTCGATGCAGCCATGGTCAAGGTGGACGATATGACGTCTGCTGAGCAGCGTCGTGTCCTGGCAGCCGAACTTGAAGACGCTCGTTGCATCGACGAGCTCGCACAGGCACTCGAAGCAGTTGCGCTGGGCGACGAGGAGTCGTACGACATGATCACAGTTCTTGGTGAAGCAGGAATCGATCCAGTCAGTGTAGAAGATTACGAGTAACCACGTACGGGCATGTGTGTTGGTATTCTGGAAGGTCCTTGTGCTCGTTAGGAGTTTCCTGAGGTAAACCCCCGTCCTGAATCGAATGGAAGTGTCAAAAGCGGTCAAAGCCTTCATTTGATTGGTCCTGAGACACGGATTTCGCAAGTTTTGATAGGAAAAGTGTATTGTTACACCTGTATAAATACATTCTGGATTATTTGATATTGGAGGGTTTCAATTATTATTCGAGGAGGCGTACATCCATTTCCTGATTCGCGCAATTATTTTGGAACGGAGGGAGTATGCCTTCCAAGAGAACATTTACAATTGCACCACAATGACAGAAGATTCCCGAGGGTCATGGAACTTGCTCATTGTCTCTTGCGCGCGCAATATATCTCAATTTAAAATGGACCAAAACGCTTCTATTTTAATTCTGACATGATAGTCCGATATGGCAGAAGATAATTTGACAAAACAGATAACAACAAAAGTGAAACATCAACTTGATTCACAGTTGGGAAAGTGCTTACGTGAACACTTGACGTTTTCGCCCCGACATGACATTTTCGTGGTTGCAGGGCCGCTGGAGCTCGTGGATTGAACTTTCATGTTGAGGAAAATGCTATTTTAATTGAAGTTAAAGCCAATTTTTGCCAGAAAGTCGAAACCACAGAACGACTTAGGTAGAATTGGCATTTCTTATGTTGAAGTCAAGCATTACTGTGTTGATTGCGGATTTGGCGGAATTCCCACTGAGCAGCTCAAAACAGGCATATGGCATGGCACCTTGGAAACATGACTTACAGCGCACCATGCAAAACGTCCAACAAGTATTGCAAGCGTCGCCAGAGTTAGCGGTTTTAAAATGGAGCTTGACCCAACACCACTTATTGGAGCCAAAAATGTCAATATACCTTCTTAACAAAATACGAAGTACTCTGCTACTGCAAAATTATAGAATATACACACTTCGGTAAACGTCTTTACAGGTCTTTCTCAAGATCGTCCAACGAGTGGAAATATTTCTCACGATCGTCCAAGTTGAGCGTCCATGAGGTATTTTTATTCCATATCGTCCATCACGACATGATTGGCTAAAAGTCTAAAGAGATTAAAATCGTTGCAATTCAGTCCCAGGTGGGCTTTAGTCGTTTCCTTCTAGTATTTCGGCGCCCCCCTGCAATCACTGACCGCACCCACCGTCCACGACGCCACATCAGCGCGACAGCCATGGAGCTGTATGACCTAGAGACGTTCGATGTACACCTGGTCCACCATGCCAGCCATATGCTCGTCCTGCGACTCATGAAATTTTTAGCCAATCATGTTGCGATCGACGGTTTGGAATAAAAATACCTCTGTACGAGACAACTTGGACGACCGTGAGGAATTTCCACTCATTGGATGATCTTGAGAAATACCCATCTCAAAATGGCATTTTGCCAAGGGTTTCCGTTCCAGGTTTGGCTTAAATGTCAAACCTGGAAAAATCGGTCCAAAAATATAGTTTTAGGCTGGAGCCAGATAGGCCCGTAGTACATGTCTCCTGTTTCAATCAGTAATTGCAATATGCGCATGCAACGGCATCCAGTCGAACTATCATGGTTCAACGCAGGCAATACTAGTGCATGCCAACGAAAAAACAATTCGTGGTTACAAAAGGAAATTCTATTCACCCAACACGCCTCTCCTAACTCCCTAGTATGCCCATTGCTTGGAGAGGTATGCCAGAGGCAAGAACGACACGTAGAAGAGAATGTCGAGGGGGGCCAGAGAGCTCGACACGTGCGGTTTGAAAGCTGGTCCCTATATGCTGCATAAGAATCCCAGCCACAGGAATTTAGCCACGTCATTACCTTTTTGCAAAAGTAGAGAAGCATCCACAGCGAAAAGAGCACGAAAAATGCCACGAGCGGCATGACAACATCGAATGGCGGCGACGTCATCTGCTCGAGCTCTTCCGAGAACTTGACCCACACGAGCATTTCAAACACGATGATGCAACACATCATCCAAGCGTTCTGGCCGAGGCGATAGCAGTTGGGGTCTGTCACAAACTCGTAGTATTCGGCGGCCGCGGGGATCCCCAGCATAAACATGACAGCAAGGCGGTACTTGTTCAGATTGCTGTCTTTGGGGATATTGAGGGTTGTAAGCAGAAAGAACGCGTTCAGCTCCGAAAACAGGCACACAAAGAGCGCAACGAGGACCATGAAGAACCGCTTGGCGCTCGAGAATACTTCCCAGTCGTACCGGGACCAGCTGAAGGGCGTGAACTGGCTGATGGCTCGGCTAAAGTACCCGCGCTGTTCGCTGCGCTTGCCAGACCAGTCGTACTCCTTCGTCTCCAGGTACTTGAGTGTCAAGCTGCCCAAACACATCCCGACAAAGTTCGCGCCGAGCAAGTCCATGAACAACGAGTCCCACCTGCCATCACGTGAGTTGCGCACACGACAGGCAATACGCACCAGCATTCTTGAAAGTCCGGGATGATGCATTGAAAAATCAACTCCAGCAACTCGAACCCGATGCCGAGGACCCAACAGAACCGCCAGTCCCGGAACATGCACATCTTGCCCCACCATCCAGTCACATGGGCGAAGAACCAAATGCTCGACACGCCTCGGTGCAAACTCTGCGAGAGTGTCGCGTCAAGAGGGTACGACATGATACGAAGAGGTGCAAGTGGGTACCGTCATGTTCAGCTCGCACTCGAGAGGTTGCCGTGGGACGTTGGACGAAGGCTTTTTGGCGACGCCGACCTCAGGAAACAAGACACGGATGGCAGCCGTGGCAGATTTTGCGTTTTGAACGGACAAGGCAGCCATGAGAAGGAGGTAGAGGACTGCGAGGCCATGGACAATACGCCACACGCCTGGATGCGGTCGGACCTGCACATGGAGCGCATTCGTTTACCACGTGAAAGAATTGTGATGTTCTTGTCGTACCAAAAGACCATCGCGCGTCTGGAGAAAACAGTACACGAGAAATATGAACGCAGCAGAGATGCCACCGTTGCGAACGTTCTGGGCAATGTCCTAATGCACCATTGCCAAAACGTTGTATCGCGATATGGAAAGGCTCATCCAACGTACGTCAGAGTCGTGTGTGAAGGAATAGTACGCCACGGAGATCACCAAAATGAAGAGAAATAGGATTTGCCGCGGTTCCTCTTTGAATCCAAGCATGCCTTCCAGATCGTGCTCGCGACTTGTCCGAAACGCGTTGCTCGACGTCGTCGGCCCTGGCGATTTGGTCGGCGATGGCATCGGAGCGTCTACTTTGTCTTTGGTATCTAGGACGAGCGCTTCTGTATTCTGCGGCGCTTGAGCCTGGCGCCGCGAGCGCAGCGGATACCGCGGTGTCGCTTCCGACATGAGTTCACGTCGCCACTTGCTTCGTGCAACCACAAAAGGACGGCCAAGGGACACAACGTCCAATTAAAAACAATCCATACTTTTAAATTGATTTTCCAATCTACGCATGTGTATTGGGCGCATGGAGCGAATAGTAATTCAAATATCAAAGAATTATTTTTAAAACCCATTCATGTGGAACTTTTTAAAAGTTTTGACTTTGGCGCACTTAATTGCTCAAGTCCTCTCAAGTCCGCAGTTGCTCATCACCAACAGCATTCCGCTCCATGTCGACCGCACCTGCCGCCGCCGCCGTCGCAGGTACAACCTGCATGAGTCCACACCGACGTCTGTAAGATCGATATTGTAGACACGCCACGAACCAAGTTCTTCCTTCGAGGACGAGACGTACGAGCTTCGATGCATCCATGATCGGGTGGCAATGCTCTCAGTTGTGGTTATTCTCCGACAGGGTGTCGAAACTTTCTACGGCTTGCCGTCCGTGACCCCAGAGGGCGGCGAAACTCTGTCCATTACGGCATTGCACACGCTGGAAACAGCGGATGCACTGCATCTCAGCCCGGATGGGTCCAAAATCGCGCTAATTGCCCAAGACTCTGGCTTTGTCATTCGTTCCACCGACTCGTACGTTAACACTGTCCTGCTCTCATGCTTGATGCAATGAATACACTCAACAGGTCGGACGTGATCGTCCAAGTGGTCAACCCTGGCATTCAAGCTGCTGCGTGGTCGCCGCTCGCAACACAATTTGTCACTTGGCAACGGCCAGCAAAGGACGCCGCACCCACAGACGGTATTCTTTCCTTTCTCCAAGTAGCGGAAGCTGAAGCGCGTGCAATTAGGAAACCTGATTGTGTGGGACGCTGCCACGGGCTCAATCATTGCTAGATTCAACCAAAAGACGTACTCTCGCGAGGTTGACCAGCACATCCCCGCAACCATCTTTCTCTTCAACTACTGCCTCATTCAAATAGCAATGGCCTTCTCTGCAATGGAGCTCGGACGAGTTGATCGCTGCCCGCCAGAGCAACAATGGGGTATCGAATCCGCCTGGAGTTTTCAGGCCAAGGAATCCGTGCATAGGTGCAAGTGTTCAATGGGCGCGCCATTGGGGCTGGATCAATCGGGAATATCGCGCTCGAGGTGTGTTCTGTGCCCTTGCAACCATGAGTCGATTCATATTGTCACGTTTAGAACACGGCTAGCTTTAGCGTCGCACCAGGCGGTCTTCCGTACAAAATAGCTCTGTTTGTGCCAGAGAAGAAAGGAAAGCCGGCCAGCGTCCGCATTTTCCCTTTCCCACCGAATGCAACACAGTCGCACGTGGCGTTCAAGAGCTTTTACAAAGCGCAAGAAGTCAAGATGAAGTGGTCGCCGAACGGCAGTGCGTTAATCATTGAAACGAGCACCGACGTCGACACGTCCGGCAAGTCGTACTACGGCGAAACCAACCTCTTCTTTGTTCAAAGGTATGGCTATCCACTGCCACTCGATAACACTTGACCGAACGCGATGTAGCGATGGCCAGTACGACTGTAGCATCCCGTTGACGAAAGAAGGAACTGTTCACGACGTGCAATGGGACCCGACGTCGAAAGGATTCGTTGTGATTGCGGGGTCGATGCCGAGTAATGCGACGGTACGTGGTCGAGCTGGGGCAAGATGACTATTTCTTTCTCGTCATCGAAACCTACCTTTGGCAGCTATACGACAACAAGGCGTGTCCGGTGTTTGAGTTTGGGTCGGCGTGGCGCAACGTGATCAGCTGGAGTCCCCATGGCCGCTTCCTGTGTTTGGCGGTACGTCCTCGGCCTTGATAACGAGGTCACCTTTTCTGCCCAGGGTTTTGGAAACTTGCCTGGGAACATGGACTTTTGGGATCGCAACAAGCTAAAAAAACTCGGTTCGACGAAAGCGGAGTGTGCCACAACGTGAGTTGACACGTGTCGGCTGTGGTGTATTGGCTCACGAAACGTCGTCGTATAGCCACGGCTGGTCTCCAGATAGCCGCTACTTCTACACGGCCACGACCTTCCCCCGCGTGCGCGTCGACAACGGATTCAAGCTATTCAAGTACGACGGCACCGGTCCAGTTGTGTCGGAGAGCCGCACCGAGGTGTACGACCTGCAGTTTCGACCTGCTGCCGCCGGCGTGTACCCCAACCGCCCTGCTAGCCCCCGTGCGAAGTCTTCGGTACGACTCATCTCCCATATCGCAATTCTCCACGTGGTATAACGTACGAATTTTGAAGGAAGCGGAAGCTGCCGCTGCACCTCCCGCCCCCGTTCGCAAAGCCTACCGCCCACCGCATTCCACGGGCGCGTTGGCCGACATGCTTCGACGTGAAGACGGCGCTGGAGCGCGCAAACTCGATCGCAACAAGTACGCGCCGGCCAACTCGGCTGCCGCGGCCACCAAAGTGATCCCTGGATTGGAGGCGCCAGCTGTTAAGAAGCCTAGCAAGAGCGAGAAGAAGAAGAAGGCGATTGAAGCAGCGGAGGCGAAAGCCGAACTTGAGCGCGTGACACAGGAGCTCCTGGCCAAGACGATGGCCGATGTGCCAGGTACCAACCTCCCCTCAGACCTTGAGCTAGAACTGTTTTCACGCAGATATTGTACATGCTGCGTAGTGGTGTTGACGCCTGAAGAAAAGCTGAAAAAGGCCAAAGCCATCCAGAAGAAACTCAAACAGATCGCGGACATCAAGGCAAAGCAAACACATGGTGACGCACTCAACGAAGACCAGCTCGCCAAGGTGGCCAACGAAACCGCACTGCTCGACGAGTTGGCAGCGCTTGCGTAAGCGTGTGCTGGCCAGCAATACATCAACCACCGTTTAGCTTCATTTCGCGTAACTTGCCGCAAATTTGCATTGGCATTGTGCTGCTGGACATTTCAAATGTGTGAAAATTGCAAGTCTCGTCGAATCAACCAATCAACGTGTAGATTATCCGGATACGGTAAACGCGACATTCGTCGCTTTCGTTGCTTGGTGCGGATGGTTCGAGTTATGACCGCCATCGCCGCGACGCTGCGCCGACCGGCCACCGTGCGCCGCTACTTTAGCAACAAGACGACGCATTTTGGTTTCCAGCAGGTAGATGAGCATGCGAAGAAGCCCATGGTGGCGAGTGTCTTCCACAGTGTTGCTGACAGGTACGCACCACCCCTAACACGATCGACCACTTTCACACAACGCATTTTCCAGCTACGACGTCATGAACGACGCTATGAGTGGAGGCATGCATCGACTATGGAAAGATGAATTTGTCAACATGCTTGGTCCACTGCCCCATCGTGATGGTACGCTGTCCATGCCACGTCATCCAACGCAGTACCGTTCTTATTTGATCAGGCGAACCACTGCGCATCTTGGACGTGGCTGGCGGCACCGGTGACATTGCATTCCGGATGGCTGATCGCTTGAAACGCGGTGGTCTCGCTGACTCGCCGGCAGACCCCAGCGGACGGACAGATATTGTCGTGTGTGATATCAATGCATCCATGCTGCGCGTTGGCGAAGAGCGAGCGACCGCGCGTGGCATCGGCCTACCCGGCACGCGCCCGTCCTTTGCGTGGGTTCAAGGCGACGCAGAGCAGCTCGCGTTCGAGTCCGACTCGTTCGACGTGTATACGATTGCATTTGGTATTCGCAACGTCACCCACGTCGATGTACGTCACCCTTGTAACAACAAAGGGGTTTTTGACGCGCAAGGGTCTGTTGTAGAAAGCGCTGGCGGAAGCCCACCGAGTCCTGCGCAAGGGCGGTCGATTCATGTGCTTGGAGTTCAGCCAAGTCCAGAACCCGCTGCTTCGCCAACTCTACGACACGGTACACTCGCTCGTCCATCATCCACCGTCGCCCGCACACACAGCCCAGCTAGCCCTCATATCCAATGGATAGTACTCGTTCAAAATGATTCCCGCCATGGGCGAGCTCCTTGCGAAAGACCGGGCGTCGTATCAGGTGTGTCAGAAAACGAATGGACAGGAGCGAACCAGCGGTCACGTTGGGCGATGATGGTAGTACCTCGTTGAAAGCATTCGCCAGTTCCCACCGCAACACTCGTTCAAGGCGATGATCGAAACCGCGGGCTTCCAAAGAGTGACGTACACCAACTTTATGGACGGCATTGTGGCCGTCCATTCCGGGTTCAAGCTGTAGGGAGATGTCTAAATTGTTCGCACAATACAACATGCCCTGCATAGTGTGGCTGGAGTGCCTCAACACCGTGCCGTCGACGACGAATTGTCGAGCGCCATCGCCGTCATAAAATCTTGCTTTGCCAGCGTCAGGTTGCCCATCTTTTCGTGCAAAATCGCCCGGTTGTGGTACGCATAAGCGTTGTGGCCTTCGAGGTCAATCACGCGCGAGTAGTCTGCGATCGATTCGGCGAGGCATCCCATCTTGGCGTACGAGTACGCACGGTTGCTCAGGGTCCTCGTGCTGGTCGGGTCCAAGCGCAGCGCTGCCATCGACAAACGACCGCTTAACTCCACGGAAACGCGTTTCCAAAAGTACCTGCGGTGTAGTCATCGACGGCACCGTCATACTGTCCTTGCTTTCGACGGGCGTACCCGCGGTTGCTGTACGCAGCGACGTTGTCTGGCTCGAGGCGCAATGCTTCGGTGTAGTCGGCAATGGCGCGATCGTACTCGCCCATGTTGCGGAAACAGTACCCTATCGTGGCATTCGTCGACGATGAGGGATGGCGCCGTCGTGCCGGAGTGCTTTACCCCGATTGTGGAGAAAGATGGGGTTTTGGGGTTCGAGTCGATTCGCTGCGTGGAAGTCCTGCAGTGCGAGTGCATGCTTGCCTTGTTGGTCGTAGGCAAGCCCGCGACTGTTATACGTGGACGCGGCCTGAGGCTGCAGCGTCAGCGCCATCGTGAAATCGTTGATGGCTTCGTGGAGGTTCTTCATCTAGATGTTCGTAGAGGAGACGTGCGTGCCTCAGAGAGCCGCCGAGACGGACCTTTTCCCACGTGCTCCCTCGGTTGTGATATGCGTTTGCGTTCTTCGGGTCCACTTGGATGGCCGCCGTGTAGTCGACGATCGCCGCCTCAAATGCCTCGAGCTTGTCGTACGAAAACGCCCGGTTGTACAGTGCCTTAAAATGCGTCGGGTTCAAATCGATGGCTGCAGAGTAATCTTGAATCGCCACGTCATATCGACCCTGAGTACGTCAGCACCTGCTCTGGCGACGAACGGCCACTACGCAACGCACCTGTTTGCGATGGCAGAACCCACGGTTGTGGTAAAAGTCAGCATTTGATGGTATGAGCTGAATCGCTTTCGAGAAGTCGTCGACGGCGCCTGTGTAGCTGCCGCTCCTTCTCCATGAAAGATGTGGTGAGCTGGTGGCAGACACCTGGGCGAGCTAGCTATCCGTACCGATCGAACGAAATGCCCCTGTTGTAAAACGCAAACGCATTTGTCGGGTCGAGTGCGATGGCGGTGGTGTAGTCTTGAATTGCCCGGTCGAATTGCCGAAGCTTGTCGTACGCGAAACCTCGATTAAAGTACGCTTTGAAATGGCTAATAAACACGTCAAGGTACATTCGGTGGATCTGCGGAGCATTCCAAGCCATGGGCTTACCGCGGATTGAGCGCGATCGCTTCAGAGTAGGCTGCGACGGCGAGGTCGAAGCGCCCCTCGCGACGAAAGGCAAAGCCGCGGGCATGGTGGATTTCTGCAGGATCGCCGACCACCGACGGTTCTTTCGTTGAATCAAGTGGGGGCTCTTCGGCTTCAGAGGTGATGTCAATGGGCGGTGGCCGAGCCGATGGTGCCACGTTCGATCGACTGGGGCACTTGTTGATTGGAAGTCCTGGGACGGCCACAGATCCGTACGTGATCGTCAAAAATCTTTTCGAATCGGTGCAATGTTTACTGTGGCTCGTGTCAGCGTCACGGGCGTTGTTGGACGCGGTGGTGGCATGGTTGGCGCTGCTGCCATTGCTCCGCAACATTCTACATTGCCACGTGCACAATGTTAATGCAACTTGACTTGTTTTGGAGTCGTCGTACTTGAGCTGGGTCATTGAATCCAGCAGTTCCCGCTCACGAAGCTTTGTGTACGAATCGACGCCGCGAGACACGCTGAGCGATGGAATTGGTCCGCTAAGTTGGATCTTGTCGACTGGGATTGGTTTGACCATCACTGACGACGGCGTGGGTGTGACTGGATTTGCTAGTGGTTTTGCCGCTTGTTTGGATTTATTCGACCCTTGCTGGTCCTTCATCAGGGCGAAATGGTAGTCTTCTATCGCCCTGGAAAAGTCACCTTGCTTGTTGTAACATGACGCCCTAGAAACCATAGCATGAGGACGCTGCTCGGCTCTGGTATGCGGCACGGATGGTGATGCCTTACCGAGCGTACGCCGCATTGATGTGGTTGGGGTTGAGCAATAGGGCATGCGTAAAGTCCTCAATGGCTTCCTGCAGCTGGTTTAAGTTCGTCCACGCAAGGCCGCGACTACGACCCCCGTAAAGCATGTCATCGATGCGGCTAACAATAATGGATATCGTGTGTACTTGTAGTACGCGTTCGCATCCGTGGGAAGAAGCTTGAGCACTTGCCCAAAGTCGTCGACGGCTTGCGCCCACTCCTACAAATCGTACCATCCAGGCTTGTATCAGAGATGTAAGAGTGCGCGCTAGGCACTACCATCTTCTTCATGTGGGAAGCGCCACGAATTGCAATCGTAATGGCATCGCTCGGGTTCGTTGCCAATTTCTTTGTACACGTGTCAATGACTTTTTCAATGTCGGCTTCTTTGCGGTAGTAGTACGTTCGATTTGGATGGGACTTGGCCGCTTCGTCCGTGTCGAGGAAGTCCTTTCGTTTGCACAAGAGAATTGGCGCTGCCAGCGGCTGATTGTGGCTCTCTTGGTTGGTCATGCCTGCCGATGCCATGGCCGTTCCAGCAGGGACTGCCTCAACGACCCTCCAAGATCCATTTGGATCGCACCCATTGGCTACAAAGTGTAACCGTCGCATACATGATTGAAACTGTCCCAGACCACCACGGAATACACGTTGCTGAGGATGCGATTCTTGGCGGTGGTAGTGGCGGCGGCAGTGCTGCTCCCTTGTGTTGTGAGTCAGCACTGCATCCACGATATAGTCGTCGCCAATGTCGAGTACACCACGTCCTACCAGACCTACCCCAACCACCCGTACAATGACCAGTCTCCTATGCCGACGCCAACTCCCTGATGGCTACATGACAGCACCTATGCACATGAATGCCACCCTGCGCAAGACTCACCACCGGCCCCTACGGTTCATGTCGTAACAATAGTGATACCTTGGATAACTACCTGGGCTCGGGTCAGAACCCCTGCGTCTATTCGTTCCTCCATCTCGGTGCACTAAAGATAGTATCGTTGTTACTATGACACATGTACAAGATGCAGACCATGACCTTGCCAAACTTCAATTATGCCGCGCGAGGCATGGATGCTTGCAATTGTGGGAGTCCTGGCTGACGCGATGGCTGGTGGGCATCGCTGCATCCACGACGAAGTTGCTGACACCATGTCCGAGGCGGTATGGTCACAAGTCTACGGAAGCAACACGATTGACTTGGATGGTTTGGCATCTGTCATTTCGAATCACGCGACTTCCAGCACCCGCCTACTAGAAACGGCCTCGTCCAGCTCGCCGCTTCGGATCGTCCCATTCTTCGACAACATGACGCTGGGAGCAATCCCCACCGACAAAAGATCCCTCGTGGAGGATTTCTTGGTCCCTGCCGCCGTCTCGTTTTGGTCCCAAGCGCTTCTCGTGATACCTGTTCAAGGGAGCTTGTACGCCGCGCCGCCGTGCACGTCCACTTGGAACACGGTGCCGTCGGTGTGCGCCAGTCTTGCGACGACATCGAGTTGCATCGAAATGCCATACCCTACCGAGCACTACAGTCCCATTCGAGTCTGTTCGACATGCACGAGCGCCGGCTGTGCGACTGGCAACTGTACCCTTGCCCTTCCCAACAACACAGGTGTGCCAAACGCCGACATGGTCATGTACATCCGGGCGGCAACTACTAGCCGGTGCATGACAAACACGCTTGCCTACGCGAGCTCGTGCCAACGCGACCAGTTTGACAGGCCAACCTTTGCCCACAGTACTTGGATGCGTCGACGCTTTCGGGTCCGACTTACGACGTCCAAGTCACCACGGCGTTCCACGAATTTGCCCATGCGCTCGGTTTTTCATCGGCGTCATTCCCCCTCATGAGGAATCGTGATGGCACTCCACGGACAGACCGTCAAGGAGGTGGCCGCACTGGGCGGCCCGTGGCGTCCACGGGTACATGCGCCAATGGCACGCTCATCTCGAGCACAGGGCTGCCATCAAATTCCACCGTTGTGTACAGGAACCTTCGTGGCCACGCAGTAACTTACATGGCAACCCCCGCCGTCGCAGCGTTTACAAGGGCGCACTTCAATTGTTCGAGCGCAGTGGGTGCCGAGATTGAAAACAACGACGGGTCGTGCATCGGCTCCCATTGGTATGCCACTCTCGTCTCCCCAAATTCCGTCTTCACATCGGTTCAACCGGTCGGAGAACTAACTGCCGACAGTAGGGAAGAGCGGCTCTTTGGCCCTGAGCTCATGACGCCAGTCGTAAACTACCGCAACCCGACATCAGCGCTAACTCTTGCGTTCTTCGAAGACACGGGGTGGTACCAAGCCAACTTTAGCGTGGCTGCGGCCCTCATGTGGGGAACAATCGCGGGTGTCCGTTCACCACCGAGAATTGCGTGGCCCAGAATGCTACGACTGGCAGGGTGGAGTCCATCGATGCAGACACGTACTGCTCGGAGGACGGGGAGGCGTGCGCCCCCAATGGCCTCTCGCGATCGTGGTGCTTCCTGAAGACCGACTACGAAGGCAGCAACATTCCACCCTGGTATCGGTACTTTTCGTCGCCAACGACTGGCGGGTACCTCCATCTACAACATGGAGGACGAAAATGTCACCGTTGTTGTACAGGCACAGCAAATTTGGAGACTACTGCCCCGTCCAAGATGCATACGACCGCGGCGACTGTCTCGACCAGTTGAACTTCGAGGTGATCCCTCACACAGAGTTCACACCGTTTGGCGAAATCTACGGCCAGCCCAACAGTCGATGCACGTTGTCGACGCTCCGCCTGACCGACATGTTTGGCTACCAGTACAACGCGCGCCGAGCTGGATGCTACCCCATGACATGCAGTGGCGAGACGATTCAAGTGAGTGTGCAATCCGTGGACGGTCGTGTCCAGACCGTGCAATGCACGTACAATGGGGAAGAAGTCGCGGTCCCTGGCTTCACAGGGAGTCTCAAGTGCCCCGATCCGTTCGTTGTGTGCCAACTCGCTCGCTGCGCCACGCCTTGCGGCCCAAAAGCAATGTGCGTGAATGGGCAGTGCACACCACTCGTCGCTTCTTCGACAGCACCATCGCCAATAGTGACCAACCTTACGACTACACTATCGCTGCCACCAGTGGTCACGACGTCCCCGCCGCGCATCACCACACCTGCAGTTGTTCCTGCAAGTGACATGCCGCGCAACACCACCTCCGCAAATGGCAACAACACCATCATGACAACCCTGAGCCCGGCAACCACGTCAAAGCGCTCGCAAACCGCATCCCCTCTGGTCGTATCTCTGCTGGTGTGGAGCGTAGCCGCTGTTTGCATCCCGATCGCTTAATCCGACATCCGCCTTCCAATGTGCTTCTCTCGTTTTTTTCACATGTTTCAAGTGTCCTCTTAGTCTATAGTTGACTTCGCAGTCCCAACCGGACATTTTATCCGGATGAATGTCGCTCCTCCTGCATTTTAATCCATTTCTGCGAAGTGATATGATGTAGACTATTGGGAATAGAACTGGATATTAAAATAGCTGGGCGGGGACAGTGCCATCAAAATCCGTTTTGACCGCACGACATGGATTTCCTTCGGTCCATCGAAGAAGACCTCAACTTGGTCGAAGCCGAGACGAAGAAGAGGCTCCCAGCGGTGAAGGATGCGGCTGAGAAAGGTATAGAGAAGATTGGGCAGATTCGGCAGCTGTATGCGCAGATGCTGCGCGTGGAGGCGGCTCCCGGCCCGGGCAATCCGATTTTCAAAAGTGATGCGATCCTGCGGCCATTCCTGCTCGCATGCAATCATGCGACTGCAAGCCAAAAGCTTCTCATTGCGTCCTTCAACAGCATCCAAAAGCTCGTGTCATGGGACGCCATCACGAGCGAAGCTGTCGGCAACATCCTCCGCGTGCTTCAGATTCAAGCCGAGCGCAACAGCCACCAAGACATCCAGCTCAAGTTGCTCCAAACGTTGCTGCAATTGCTCACGCTAGCATTCAACAAAGGAGACGAGCAAATGACCAACGACGACTTGATCAGCCAAGCAATATGGATATGCTTGCACCTGCAAAGTCAGAGTGGGAACGCGATCACGTCCAACACGGCCGTCATGACGCTGCGCCAGGTCGTCACCATGGTGTTTGACAACGTTACAGCGCACCAGACGTCGAAGAATGCAAACTTGGACGGGGCCAAGACGGTCGGGTTCCTCGTTTTTCAAGATTTGTGCCTTATGAGCCGAGAGGAGGCCGGCGTTTGGCTCAAGCGCACGACGTTCTCCAAGATTCTCGGTATAGAGTTGCTTGAGGCGGTGCTCACGTCCCACGCCGCGTTGTTCCGCAACGATGTTGAGTTCCGCAGCATGCTCAAGCAACACGCCAAGCATTTGATCATTGCGAATCTGTCGCCGTCGACGTCGTTTCCACTGTTGCTTCGCATCATGCGCCTCGCGTGCACTGTTCTGAGCCACTTCAGCGCGATCCTCGAAGACGAATGCAATTCAATTTGGCTGTGTCTGATTGAGATTGTGTCCACCGGGACATTTGCTCAAACTGGCAGCGCCACGACCAAGGCCTCGACGCCACCGTTCCTTCACATGCAACGGCGATCCCAACACGAGTTGACCTCCCAGCTGCGAAGCACGCACGCGCTGTCGTCGTCTCCAAACCCTTCGACCTCCATGTCATCCCACAACTTGACCGCATCGTCGTCCAACGTAAACTACGTGACTTGGCACGTCCTCTTGGCCATGGAAGTCATCTTCAAAGCGTGCGGCGAGCCAGATGTCCTTCCCGCGCTCTCGTCGTACCCCAGCCATTTACTTTTGGTGCTGGCCCGAACGATCTCGGCGGTCGTGACGACGTCGCCGCCGTGCGATTACCGCCCGGGCCATGTCGATGCCGCCGTCCCTTATCGGTGCGGCCTCGAATACCTCAACGAACAGGAGGCCCCGCCAATGCAGCCATTCTACAACGTTCTTCGCATCTCGCTCTTGTGCCAGTACCATCTTCTCACCGCGCTGTTCGCGAACGAGTGGAAGCTGAACCCTCTCCGTGTTCAGTACATCCTGTGCTCCGTCGCGCCGTTCGTCATGAATGCCCTGCACTGCACGATGCGGTTTTGCCGCGAAGCTGAACTCGTTACGGTGGCGCTCAAGGGCTACCATTTGCTTACGAACGTGAACGCACACACACGCGCGCACGTGCCGCTTGAAGGGCGACCGATCGGTGTCCTGGCCATCCAAGCGCTGTGTGTGTTTTCGTTTCCGGTGCCGGACACGGCGACCCGGCTAGTCAAATGCATCTCGGGGACTGGGACGCACTTGACCATGGAGATATCGGACGGCTGGGATGCATTCGCGGGGGACGGCACCGTGGACCAATGCCTGCTCACGTGGAAGGAAATGCACGCGATGAAGACGCTGTTTCGCACGATCCACACGATGGAGCAAGAACTGAACGAAATCGAGTGGCGGACGTTGCTCGAAGGGTTTGAAGTGATTGTGGGGCTGAGCGCGCACAAGCAAAAGACCAAAGGCGTGAGCCAGCGCATTGGAACGGGCCCCACTGCGGTCAAAGTCGAAGACGAGGATGTCGAGCAGCAGCTTGTCATGCTCGGCCAGTCCGTCTTGGAGTACTTTCACAACACATCAGCGCTCCAAACGCCAGCGCTGCTCCGCATCTTGCGTGCGATTCGATCTATTTGCTATGAGCAACTCAACCAGGCGACACCAGCGCTAGTCGTGGCTCCATCGTCTGCAGACGGAGCTGCGGCGGCCACCAACGCTCCTGTCGTCGAAGACGACCTCCAGCAACTGCTAGCGCTATGGTCACCGGACCAACAAATGGCGTGGGATGTCCTGACCTTGCCGTTTGCCCACCACTTGAAGACGTATGACACGGCGCTCGGCATTGGCAGCGGCACCACCAACTCATCGTTTTCCCCGTCCTTTTCGCTGCGCATGTTTGTGCAGCTTGCCAAGGCCAACGTGGATACGTGGACATTTGTGATGGACGAACTCGTGGGGTTTGCCTGCCTTGCGGCCCTTCCGCCGTCGTCCGCCCCGTTCCAAACGTATGCCACAGACGCAGTGTTCCAACTCGCCCAGGTCGCGCTGACGTCGATGCGCGAGGCGCTGCCGCAGTCCAGAGTCGCCGGGTACGTCTTGCGTGTGATACAATCGGACCAGATGAAAGAGCGCGCGCTGGTTGGGCTCCTGGACCTGCTGCAGACGACCGGCCACCTCCTCACGCACGACGCGTGGCCATTGATTCTCCAAGCGCTTGCCACGAGCGCCGAGTACGACGCGCGGTGTCAAGTCGTAGCGTTCAAAAGCTTGCGGCTGATTGTGGACGACCTCGTCGTAAACATGGAGAGTTCGTCCAGGCAGACGTGCATTTCGTGTGTCGGGACGTATGCGACGCATGCAAACGACGTCAACATTAGTCTCACGGCCGTCAACGAGCTGTGGACGCTCGCTGACACGATCGCAAAAAAGGCGTCGGACGACGAGGTTGCGCTGTGGCCGACGGCATTCTCCGAGCTCAAGCGAATCGCGCTCGACAGTCGACCGGAAGTGCGCAACTGCGCGATTAACACGCTCTTTGGGACCGCCATCACCCACGGCGCCCAGTTCCGACTCGTGGAATGGACGATTTTCCTCCAAGGAACGGTCTTGCCCCTTGCCCAGCAACTGACCGCGGCAGCAGCAGTGGCTATCCCCGACCCGAGCGCGCCGGCCGTGGTGGATATGGCGACTAGTGAAGCGCTGTCCACGCAGCCTCCGCCTTCCGTTGTCGTTGTACTCCATCACTCACGCGACAGTGTAGCGAAGCAGTACGACGAGTCCCGCGTGCTCGTCCTCGGCGGCGTCAGCCGCGTGCTGCAGACCAACACGGCGTCGCTCCTGCTGCACGCAGACTGGTTTGTCCTGGTTTGGAAAGACTTGATCGAGTACATCTCTACGAGCTGCAGCGACAGAGCCATGTCAAAGGAAGTTGTGTTGGCCGGGATTCAAACGCTGCACACGCTTCTCCAGATCGCGTCGACATCAAGCCAGGATTTGTCGACGGCCCCGCTGCGGGCGGGAGTAGGTATGCGAGTCGTCAATGGCGTGTGCACTACCCCCACGTCCGCCAGTGGTCGCGCGGCCCCTGCTACCACTCCCCCTACGACGACGAAGAATCAATCGAACCTCTTGAGCCGTGATCCGCAGCTTTGGACGCAAGCATTCGACTTGCTCCTGCGCCTGGCCGACGACCGTGCGGTCGGGACCACGGCGATTGAAAACTCTGCGCAAGAACAGGACATTGCGAGCGCCATGGTGACGGTGTTTGTTTCGATCTATCATCAGTCCAGGGATACCGAACTGCACGACGTCGCCAAGGTGCACCGAATCCTGCAAGTGTTTGGCAAGGCCATGCACCGCTTTGTCCTGCAAACCAACAACACGCCGCTCGTCGTCACCACGAACAGCTTGCACGCGCGAATCCTCAACAGCTACGACGAGTGCGGCTACTTTGACGAAGCCATCCATGTCGACATGGTCCGCCAAGTCGTCGGATTCGTGCGGCAAGCGTCTACTTCGACGACGCTGGTGTTTGTGCTGCGGCATGCCCTGCAGTCGCTGGCAAAAGTGTATGAGAACGTGAGTCCTGTGGCCCAAGCCGCCACGTTCGACGACGTGTTGGCTGCGATTGCGCCGTTTTTTCAGACCAAGCACAACGTTGTCCCGGGCGCGGCAACGGCCAGCGAAAAGGCTGCGATCACGATGTGGAAGCACGCTCTCAAGGTGCTCTTGGCACTCATTGGGTTCGGACTGCACACGGTGCCGCCATCGTCGGCTTCAGCGTTATTGGACGTCGTCGAGATCGTGTTGAGGGCCCCACCCCAGCCGGTACCTGTTCCTGCGCCCGACTTTGACGATGCCGTCGCGCTCGAGTTGTCGGTGCTGGAACGACTCGTCCTCGCGATGATGGTGATCCAGTACAACGACGCCCGACTGACCAAACGATTTGTGACTCTGCTGGATTTGGCCGGTGGAGACGATTCCCGCATCGCGTCAGCCCGCATCCGCCACATGACAACGCTGGTCGGGCCGACGAATCTGAACCGATCGCTGCGCAACGTGTGCCGTGAGCAACTCAACACGGTGTTTGTCGACGCGATCGAGGCATTCCTTGGCGACCCGACTGGCACCCACCGAACTCGCGTGGTCGTGCTTTTGACGAGTCTGCATCGGTCGCCGCAAACCGTCCTCGAAGTCTTTCCATCGCTCTGCCGGTGCATTACGTGCGACGATGCCGAAGTTCGGGCCTTGATCCAACAAATTCTCCTCGAGTCAAACATTGCAGCAGTGTGTCTGCCGCTGCTGCAGCAGCCACACGCACCGACCTCGGGACGAAGGCTCTAGCCCTGGCCCACATGCGCGTCGATCGCGTATCTGGTGGTGTCGAGTACCAAAAAAATCTCGACAACAGTTCCAAACAACATGTACAGTTGAGTCGTTGGTTCGAGTGTTTTAAAGGCAAAGGAGCATGGCCGCTGCACCGGCAAGGATTGTCGTCGTGAGCCGGCTCCCGACCGCGTTGCTTTTCTTGGTCGACGCAGCAGTTGCGCTGCAGTCGGCGCCCCCAAACCCCGTGTTGCATGTGCATGTGGTAGTTTTAGTGTTGCACAGGCCATTGCCCGAGCACGCGTTGGGGCAGATGGAGATGCACGTGCCATTCGAGGCGGACGTGAAGCCGTCGACGCAGGTACACTTGCCGACGGCGCAGAATGCATTGGCGCCGCACGACGGGATGCACTGGCCCGAATCGCACACGATCGCCGGGTCGGGGCAGTTGAGCACGCCGGTGAACCCGGTGACCGAGACCGACTGGCCTTTTTGCGAACACGATATTTGTGTTGTCCCGGACGGCCCGGCGACGGAGATTGTGACGACTCCGGCGGCGCACGTCATGGCGTAGCAGCCCGTCGTGCGACCTGGGATGCTCCAGCCTCCGTTTTTGGTCGTGAGGAGTGTCGACTTGAGGCAAAAGCTGGTCGAGCCGTAGGCCTCCCCGAGGAGATTCAAAGCCGTGCCGGCGGGGGACTGCAAATTCGTGGCCAGGCGACAGTCGCCGCCCTTGTAGCCCGTGTAAATGGGGCAATAGTCGGCAAAGGACGAGCCCCCCAAGCTCGGGTTGGAGAAATACTGGTTGTAAGCTGGGATCGAATCCGTTGACGTGCGCAGGGTGCACACCGCGCGGGACGTGAGGTCGACCGAGCAGCTGTCGACGGCCGCGTCGACGCAAAAGTGATCGCTCGGGACGGGAACGTTGCCTTGGATGCACTTGTCCGTCGTAAAGGGGCATCCCCGGTTCGCCCCCCAGTACATGGGCTGCGCACCTGTATAGTTCACCTGGTACCACCCCGAGTCTTGAAAGTACGACTAGATGACACCACACGAACGACGTGCATGAGGCCACCACCAGGTCCATCGGTCCGTCGTACCAAGGTCAAGCTGGTCACAGGGTTCCGGTAGCTCTGGAGGGGACTCATGAGCTCGGGCTCAAAGATGCGCTCTTCCCAATGACTGCCCAAGCACGCGCCGTCGGCGTCCTCGATCTCGGCGCCATTCAACGTTGGGCAATTGAAGTAGTTTCGTACAAACGACAGGACGTTCGGCGTGACCAATTTCGCGACCGAGTGGCCGCGCTCGGTGAAGAATTGGATAGTTGTGTCGCTCGGCATTTGAATCGAGCTCGCAGTGGCCGCATTCGGGCACTTGTAGTTTTGTTGGATGGGGGGCCGGCCTGTCGACACAAGCAACTCTCGTCATGAATCGCCCTTGGACGGACGCATGTTGTACCTGACGCATCCCGCGGCGTCCGGGGGCTGCCGTCGGGGTGCCTCATGTACGAGAACATCTGCGACGTAAACCCGAGGGCATGCGCGATCTCGTGCGTCGCCGTGTTGAGCTGTTTGTCGTACACGAGCGGATCCGCGTTGATTTTTGGGGGGCAAAAGTTGACCATGCCCATCGTCGGTCGATCAAACTATGGCCAGCTGCGTGAGCACAACGGACGACATGCGCGCTGTACCTGGTCGAGCTGGCAGCTCGTGGCGTACGCGAGCACATTGTTGCCGCAGTTTGCAGTTTGAACGGCTCGAACGTACAGGACGTAGTCGGTGTCGGGCACGCCGGTGCCGGACGACGTAAAGGCACACGCTCCCCCGACGCAGTTTTGAGCCGGGCACGACGTGCATACCCGGAGTGGGGCAAAGTGGCTCTCTGGAATCGGCGCCTCCATGCACATTTGATCGGTCTCGACGGCGTCGCACACTGGCGGCGTCGTTTTCCACGCCTGGATGCAGTTGCGTTGGGCGTACCATGGGCCCGAGATCGGGATCACCTACAAGTGGGGAACAGAGGAGCGACAGCTACAATGCTTGGTCGGTTCAAGCATACCTGCAACGTTTGCCGCCAATACTCGAGTGCATCCGCCACCAGTTTCGCCTTGATAAAGTTCATGTTGGTCGCGCCGAGGGCTGCCATGGACGGTGCGTCGAAGATGGCCGTGATGCGAATGGGTTTGTACTGGGCCGACGCGCCGACCGACACGGACGCAGACGCAGCATCCATTTGCGCCATGAGGTACCGCGCCGTCCCGCCTTCGTGCGGATGGGCGTCGTACGATTGCGATGACGCGATCGGGACGCCATGGTCCAAGTCGTTGTGAATGCACTCGTGGCCACGTCCGCGAGGAATCGCACCAAGCGCCACCGCTGCCCACCACCGACGCATGACCCAGATCGGTCCAACCTAATTTTAGCATGCCGTTTCAACGACGGCACGGTGGTTTCCACGTTAAAAATCTTGCTCACGCGATGGAGACACGAGCGAACATGCGTGGGGTGAGTGTAGCTCCCTTGGTTGGGTCGTCCTACTGAGTGTCGTGGTGCAGCGCTCGCATTGCTGGACGGTGTGGCGCACATGTCCATACCTTCAACCGTGCTGGGGGCGGGCGTGATATTCCTGGAACCACTACTTGACCAAGAGCTGTCCCTGTGATTGTACAGAGACGTTTGCACCTGCCTGGGGGAGATGATCCCTTTGGCAACGAAAGGAGGAACCTGGGCGATTTTTTTGCGAGAGATGAAATCTTTGTTGCCTGTCGCGCCTCGACAAGGCTGCGTGCCACCTGCACCCGTTGCGCTGCCGAGCACGAAACTTTGAAAGATGTCGGCGAGACATGTGCGTGTTGGACGGTGTGCCCCGACCAACGAGCCCCCAAAACGACGCCGCGAATAACTTGCTGGATTCCGGTCGTTGTGGAGAGTCGACTCCAATTTTCAAGTCCAACTTTTGTTTCCAAGAACCGGCCAACGCTTCTACATCCGTGCGCAGACTGTCACTCGGCATCGTCGCCGCCTTCGTCTTCGTTGTCGTACAAGTTGGCCCACTGGACAACCAAGTGGCCGGCGTCTGCTTCGTCGTCCATCGCGTCAAAGTCCGTATCCGTGTCAAAGTCGTCTTCCGAGTCATCGCCTGCGCTGCCACTCGAGCTAAAGTCGTCCGATCCACTCGACGCCGACTCGCCAAATTCCTCTTCGTCCTGCGTCCCCCCGTCAGTCGCGCAGTGCATCTCGGACGTCGATCCATCGACGTACCATCGATTCCGACTCGCCGTCGTCGAGCGTGTTTTCCAGGTCCGAGTCGCATTCGTTGGGCTTGTCTCGACCAATCTGTCGTCCATCAACGCAATCAATCAACACGACAATTCAAGTCGACTTCGCACCTCGTACAGTCGACACACAGGGTCGTCCTGGCCGTACACCGAGTCCAAATACCGTCCTTCGACAATCTACGTCGAGCCTTGGGTCGCACTGATGGAACCCTCGATCGGGAACGGCACACGTACCCCCAGTGCCGTTTCTTGCGCATTCAAGCATACGTCGTAGATGGGCCGCTCAATGTCGACCGTCGACACGTCCTTGTAATCTCTCGTGTCCATCACGCGCAACCACGTTCGGTTCTTGGCGGCTTTCTTGGATGGCTCCTTCTACCCACACGCAGCCGTCACACGCTTTGTGCAACAAACGCAGTGGCGACGTACTGCTGGGGCCAGCGGCTCAAACGGCGAATACACATACATCATTGGGCGCGAGGAACAAAATTGGATCTTGCTCGATTCAAGCGCCGGCACGACTCGAAGCAACTTGAACGTGCGGAGGTCCCACACGGCCGAGTTGATGATGACTTCGTTTCCGCTCGGGTTGTAAAACCCATAGCCAAAGTTGGACAGTTTGTCGAATTTGTGCAGAAGCGCGGATGACCGCACGTCCCAGAGCAGTCCGTCCGACAGCACCGTCGCATCACACGGAGAGAACGAGCAGTTGGAGCTGTCCCCGTACGTGTGACCTGGCTCCCCTCGCGACGCATCCGCCAAATGCGACAAGAGTGTTCCTGTGCGACAAGCGACGTGACCTTTCCCGGCACATGCGTGATACCTACCGGTCTCGACGTCGTAAATGGCAGTGCCACGCACGACGTCCGACTCGAGCGAATCGCCATCGTGGCACGCCAGCGCCACGATGCGGTCGCCGCCATGGTTGAATCGAGGACTTCGCACCGACGACAACGTCCACCTCGCTTCGTCCATCGAGCCCAAGTTCCACAGCCCGACTTTCGATTGAACGTAGTTGGCCATGCTGCAATTCAAATCGTGAGAGATGCAGTTGGCAAAATAACGTCTGCGCGAGGCGCTCCATACCGAGTCGTGCCCGTGAGCAAGAGTGGATGGAGTGTCCGGGCGCGAGTGTGCTCATTCGTGGATATGTCGGTGAGAGCGCCTGCATTCGCATGGCAGTTCCAATACCCGACAATTTCGTCATGGTCCAAGTGCATTTGAAGAACTTCGCCGTGGTCCGTGCCAAGGAGAATGTGTCGAGACGTCATGAAGCGGGCAGCGGTCAGGCCGCCTTGGGCTTGTCCATGGGGATGGCCTACACAAAGAAATTCACCTCTGTCCATCCATCGGTCAAGACAAGTCTCGATTGCTCCAGTTTTGAGCGGCGGGGACACTTGAAAAGGTCACATATAAACCCACACAGACTAACTCGAAACGAGTTCGACTCACCCATGATTTGAAACGGACGGTGGCGGCTCGACACAAATCGATTGAAGTTCATGTCGGGGCCGTGGCCTACAGCGCCGCGTGTCGAGAGGCGACTGCACACGTTGGCATACCTACCCACCGATACATGACCATCTTCGCATGGGTATATGTAGACATGAAGAACGGGATGGCGTACAAGGGCGGGACCGACACATCGGGACAGCGATGGGACTTGGAAGAAGTCAGAGAAAACGGCGGGACAACCGAGACTGGGTGCGGACACAGCCGATGCTGTTCCCGTAAATGCTGCCGGACCACCGTGTCCAGCCACGTCGGCTTTGGAGCAACTTTTTTGGACACGCAGGTCGACCTTTTGGGCGAGAGCACTGCGTTAAGATGTGTGGTGGTCGCTGCTTCGACTGCGTCAAAGTAGCTCGGCTTGTGTTTCCACGAGTTCAGAATCTGCTGGCGGCGTTGGGTGAACGACAGGAGCTTGGGCGCGGCATGGACCTTGGCTTTTTTAGACGGCGGTTGGTCAGCGTCAGCGTGAATCGACTTGGCTTTCTTGGAAATCTTTTGCGGGCTACGGATCATGGGCCATCAAGACGTGGGTACAAACCGACCAAGATACCTGGGGCACGACGCAGGGAGCTTTAGCGCCGCTTCACGCTCGAGCGCATCGGCAGCATGATGCAATCCGTTCGCTTTCAAATGTTCGTGGATCATGACGAGAAGTTCCGTCGGGTTGTATGTGATCCGTGTGGCGGCGACAATGTTGGCTTTTTCGATCTTGCGAACGGTCGGATCGGTTGCTTCATGGATCGTGGCACTCGGCGCGCGGTGGGTCACGTGTGAGATAAGGTCCAGCGCGCAGACTCGAAATTTCGCCTGCACATCGGCGTTTTCCTCCAGCACGGGCTCGGCGCGAATCAAGTCGGAGAGAAGCTGACCTAAATGAAGCCTTGAGTCAGTCACCCACGAGATCCACTCAAGTCGACAACTCACGGACCGATTTGCATCTGCTCGAGGATTTGCGTCACATGGCGGTCTTTCGACAGACCGAGTAGCGCCTGCGTCGCCAGCAATCGAATCGCGTCGGCTTGCTGGAGGGATCGCTTGTACCGAAGCAGCTGTAAGCACACTTTGATCGCGTTCTTTTCGCGGGCGAGCTTCAGGATAGATCGGAGCGACGGGTGAACCGTCGCTCTGTCGTCCTTGGCTTTGGGCGGTGGTTTGTGGTCCAACACGCAATTACAAAAGACTTGAATGGCACCCTTGACGATGTCACCGTCGCGGGGATGACCAGTCATGGCACAGTCGAGCAAGATAGTGAGCCCAGCACGCTGCGAGTCTTGGAGCGCCGTCTGGCAGATCTCGAGCGCCATCGGCGGGTATGCAAGCGTGAGCACGCGGAGAATTTGTAGGCTAAACAGCGCGCGCTCAACTAACCAAAGACGGTATGACGTCGGTTCGCTGGACGGGTCAGTCGCCACGGAGTGGGCATGGAAGACATCGAGCACTTCGAGGAGGACGAGAGGCCCGCGCAAGTGGCTAAACTGTGTCTGCCACTTCAAATCTTTCGGCGGCGGGCGGTGGAGTTCAAAGAGTGCCAAGTGTTGCTCATGCGCTTTGTCGTCGATGTCGACGGGCTTCCCGGCGCTTTGTTTTGGCTGCGACGACCGCGAGCCCGTTGAGTCCATTTTGCGTCGAAGGCCCTGTGCCAACATTCCAAAGTGCACGCGAACGTATTGCCGCAGACACAGGCACGCGTCGTGCGCTAGCTGACGCTGGACGGCGGTCTTCGGCGTATTCCCGGCGCGAATCAAGTTGAACAGGGTATACAAGCCGTCATGGGTTTCAAAGTATTCGAGGGCCGATCGAAAAGGAACGACGAGGCCGTAAAATACGACTGCATTTTGACGGGCGCGGTCATGCGGGCTCGAGAGTAGCGCCATCGCCATGGCCAGGAGCGGTGAGCGCGTGCTTTCCCGCGTCAGGATGATCTCGGTGACGACGCTGGACGAAGCAAAGCCGTGCAAGCACATGCTGAGCGATCGATGGAGCAGGGCAAAGCGCAGCGGCGTCGCATGCGCCGACAAGACAAGTTCGAGGCCACCGGCGTCCAAAAATGAAAACGCAAACTTTTTGTGCGCAAGAAAGTGCGAAATCAACTTGAGTGTGGCCGACCACACGCTCGTGTGGGTCGTGTGCAACAGCGTGATGCTCGTGCCCACGATATCGTCCTTCAGGGCCGACGCGAGCAGCTCCAGGTACTCTCCCATCAACCCTATGCACTCGACAGCGTAGAGCAGGTCCAGCAGGGCGATCTCGAGAAGCCCTTGGTCGTGGTTGGGGCGCGGGGTGTCTTCGATCGGGACGTCGATCAGGTCGGCAAGACGCGCGGCGATCGTTTCATCATCTTTGGGCGCTTCTGTGTCTAGCTGTGGTGCAAGGGATGCCGCGTCGGAATTCGTGGTGGTGGACGTATTGGAAGGCGCTTTGCCGGGCTGCGATGCGGACGGCGGCTCCTTCTTGTCGTCCATGGACAGCTTCCGCTTCTTCGTAGACGACACGATCGCCCCACTATTCGTTTGCTTTTTGTGTTTCGAGCTAATGCTTCGCCTTTGTACTTCCAGCATGTACTCGGCAGCGGCGTTGTGTTCACGCTCCAACGCACTGGCAAAGAATCGTGCGCGCTTGAGCAAGTTGACGCAAAATGTGTCGTGGTTCACAACCAAGTCCGCAACTGAGCGATCGCGTAACGCGACGGAGAGCAACCCACACGCGTAGCATCGAAGCCGCACCCGATGCATCGTCGAAGCGTCGTCAGTGTTTGCCCATCTCGTGATGCGGTCCAAGATATCTTCGTCGTACAAGAGTCGAATGATAAAACGTGCGTTGGTAGGTGCTGTGGCCAGGAGAAGTCGACAGACGGCGGCATTCATCTCGTCGTTGTTGGCACGTTCGGCACTCTCGGCTTGCAACTTGCGTTCGAGCATCGAGTAAAAGTCCTCAAAGTCATCCAGGATGCGCAAGAGATGCCCGATCAACTGACCATCCCTTCGAGGCGCAGGAAAGTGCCGAAACACGGCCTCAGCTTGCTCGAGGGTCTCCGACAGCCAATTCATGTTGCGGATCGTTGTTTGTTCGTTTGGCCGTTGGTCCTCTTGGCCGTATGGGTCGTAGGCGTCTGGAACTAACTCCGTCACGAGCTCAAACACACGGACTTCGAGAGTATGCATGCTGTCTGAATTGGACGAGACATCGTCGCGGTGTGGAAGCAACGACAGCGGCGTTCCTTCGATTTCGTCGTCCATGATACCAGCGACCGCAGCGCGGATTTGGGCGATTTCGTTGGTAGAAGCTGAATGTGGGACGTGACGGCACAAAAAATACCTTGCCGTTTGTATGAACATTCTAGAAATATTTTAAATACAAATACAAATTGGCCAATCAAGTACCTGCAAGTAGATTTCGGCCAGTAAATATCGCCATATGCCGAAGGGTGTGACCATTTGAATAATATAATAGATAGAATAGTTGCAAAATTAAATGAATGGTACATCGAACTCATAGCTTAAAACTGTTGAGAGTGTTGACCGGAGGAGTGAGAATACATCAATAAAATAGAACAAATTGAAAAATAATATTGCGTAAATATTTGGTCACACATTTTTAATAAATCTCGAACAAACGTAAAAATACATTCCCAATCACATACAGACGCTACATTTTGAGTCCTAAATGAAGAGCGCTTCCACCATCGTCAGCAGCAAGCCGGCCGCAGTCGTCTCAGTGCGGACGCTACCGGCTTTCTGAAATCGCAGCACGACGAGGGAGTTCACCTGCTTGATCATAGCAACAGTCTTGGCGAATCCCAGGGTCGCAGTGTCGACACCACCAACGGACAGCAGAATATCGCCCTTGGACGCGAGCTCAAGTCCGACGGAGGTCGATGCGTCTGTGACTTGATCAATTAAAGGATGACTCGACTTCGTCCGACCTTCCACGAGAACAAGACCGAGCCGGCCGCCCAGATAGTGCACATCATATTCGCCGCGATCGTCAACGACGCTCGGCGGCCGTGGCGCGACTGTGAAGGATAAGCGAAGCGTCCCGTCCACATGGTGCAGTTTCGCCATGGCCTGATCAAAACCAAGAGACTTGGTATCGACCCCATCAATCGCGACCAGCTCGTCGCCCACCTGGGCCATTGGTTGTGCACCGGTCGTTTTCGTGACGACGGGCCGATCGGAATCGCCATGCTTTTCAAACACAAGACCCAGCCGTTCGCCATGGTACTTGATGTCGTACCCTCCGTCTATAGACGCCGTATTCAACTGGGCCTGCTCAAATGCAAGCACAATCGGCTTCTCTACATGACCCAACATGGCCAACACATCGTGGAACTTCATCTCGGTCACGACTGTATCGCCAATGGACACAACAATGTCGCCCACTCGGGGGTGGCAATTCTTCAAAGCTGGCGGAAGCACGGCTTCGTTAATGTTGGACACATTCGTGACAAGTGTAATCGGGTCTTTCGCGAACGAGATGCCGAGGGGTTTCATGTCGACGGTCCACTCGAATGAGTATCGTCGCGCAGTCGCCAACGGTGGAGCAACGTACATTGGCGTGTCATTGCGGCGGTTGCGAAATACGAGATACAGTGGGAGCTTGGGGTGTTGGAGGATCGCAATGGCATCGTTGTATGGAATCGGACCGCTTCGTTGTTCTGCTTCTACAGAATACAGCACGTCCCCGACACTACCTTCACTTGCGTCCAGCTGCGCAAAGTGAGGTGGAAGCGGGCGCACGAGTTTGGAGATCACGGCCGCCCCTGATGTTGGGTCTTCCTGTAGCCAAACACCGAGATGGTCACTCTCCCAGTGGACGGTGTACGTCGGCGAAGGTGGCGGCATGGTGAAAACGTGAATATATCTTCTCCCATCACACCTACAGTAAAAGACGATGGGAGGTTTATCCGGTAACCGTAGTCCTAGACGGTACGTGAATTGAATTGATTTATTGCATAAGTCCATTATACTCCAACTTACTTCAAGTACTGTAGATCACAAATTAATTGCTTCTGGTGAATTATATACCGTGCAATAATTCGATCTCGTATTCATCATACATGCTACAAATAAACAAATTTCCATTGGTTGCATGACGTTCTGAAACGGCATGTTGGCGCGGCAGACAACAAGACTATCCACAAGTGGCGCCACGCAATATGCTCCTGCACGTGCCGCAGGAATCAATGCTCTTCGAAATGCTCGCAGATATGCCTCTGCAACGGCCGAGCCGTGGTTCAAGGCAGGTCTGTCGTTCTCGTGTACGAAATGCGGGAACTGCTGCTCCGGGACTAAGGGGCAAGTGCGTTTTTTGGACTCGGAGGTGGATGCCATGGCGACGAAAATGGACACGTCGGTGCCAGAGTTTCTTCAAAAGTATGCGCGGCGGCAAGGCCGTGGAGCAAAATCATTTTTCCAACTCAAACAGAAACGAACGTCCGACGGCTTCGACTGCATCTTCCTCGACCGCAAACTCGTCAAGGGCAAGGCCGTGTGCTCTCTGTACCACGCCCGCCCAATGCAATGCCGAACTTGGCCGTACTGGCCAGAGAATCTCGAGACCAGACAGACGTGGGAGCGACTGAAGTCCGCGAAGGAAGGGTGCCCTGGCATTCTCAAAGGACCGTCGATTCCAGCAGAAGAAGTGCAGCACCATCGTGATGCCATGGAGCACTGGCGCAAAGCCGTGGACGTACCGACCACTCTGAAGTAATGTGGCATACTTCCGCTGATGCGCCTGGGACTTGCATCCAGTAATCCATCCCATGATGTCCCTCCGTCTTCGAGCCGTGCGCAATGCTCGTTGAAATGACGCTGTGGTCTCCGCCCATGCGCAATGCACACGCCATCGTACACGACATCATCTTGCACGCATGCAGATCTACTTAGAGAACAACGCTCGTATCAAGTCTGGGTTTTTGCGGTCGGTTCATCGCCAGGGACGGCAAGCTGCCTTGAAAGCTGTTGGTTGACGCGCTCAAGGCCAGACTTCCCCGCCGAGAGTTTGCGGCTGAAGTGGACAACATCGATGACGTGCACAGGCCTCGCGTGTGAAGCCACCCCGCGACGTCTGTAGCTGTGGGGCGGAGTTGGGGAGTCACGTCCAAGCACTTTTGAGCAATTTCGTGGATGAAGGGGGGGCAGAGGAGAGAAAGCGTGGGCCGCATGTCGCCGAGACTCACGCGCTGCAAGATGAGAGAATCGTCCATGGCCTCTCGTTTGAACGGGTCGTCGTGGGTGTCCAAAACGGACAAGAGCACCCCAAATGCATACATGTCGGCGGCACGAGTCGGTTCTTCGCCGCGAAGGACCTCCGGAGCCATCCATTTTCTCCTCTGCTGCTGGTGATGTTTGTCGGTCTGGCTCGACTTGGGAGAGAAGATTGTTAGCGAAACGGTGCTTCGGGCTGACATGGTCGGCTGCCGCAATCTGTACATGGACCCGCAGTTGCCCAGCTTGGCACCAACCCCACGACCAGTCGCGTGAACGAGAACAGAATCGGCAGTGAGTTTCTGATGGATAATCTCTTCTTGATGCAGATAGACCTACAACCAGCCAGCCGTCGCACTGACCCGCCAAAACCAAGACGAGTCGCCATCGCGGAGAGCTTACCAAGCCGTCGATCACGTCCATGGCGATCGATTGCTTCGTACCGAGCCATCCCATCGACAACGGACTCGACGACGTGAGCAGGTGCCGCAGGCTGCCGCCGTCGAGGTACTCCAGCACAACCTCAATGTTTTTCTTCGACTGCCACGACACTCCAAGCACCGCCACGATGTTGGGGTGTCGTAAGCTACGAACCGCACAGTCCGTTATGCAGCCACAGCTAGGTCGACCCAGCCACGTCGTCGTACACTGCCAGGAGCCGGGTGTCCCCGAGGAAGATGCACACGTCGTGATCATTGCGCCGCTTCTGCAGCAGGCGCTTGACGGCGACGGGGGTGGTGCCCATCGTTGGATTTGGTTTCCACTGCGCAAGCCAGACTTCGCACATGGACCCGGTGCCGACGATCCGTTCAAACGTGAGATGCCTCGGATTGATTTCGATCGTAGTTGTCGTGATGTCTTCGTAAAGCGATGCCCCGATCGTCGCCGCGAACGACGACCGACGGCAGGGCGTCTCAGACGCCACCATGGAGGCTTCGTAGTCCGAAATGAATCCTGTGTTGCGATACACAATGCAGTAGATGCCGGCAACGCCTGCGAGCGTCACCAACGAACATAAAACCGCGAGAACGATCGTAGTCGACGACGATGACCCGACGGATCCGCTGGTGCTCGAGGGAGCCACCGAGCTCTCTGGTCAGCACGATGCACTCGTCAGAGCAGCGAGCGCGACAGTTTGCGGAGGGCTACCTGTCCGAGGGTCACTCGCTGCTGGAATCGACGCCGTTGTGGTAACCACGGGCAGTTCGGTCGCATTGCTGGTGAGGACGGTGGATGTTTCTGTTGACTGGACAGTCGCCGACGGTGGTGGACTCGGCCGGGCTGTGGTGGTAAGTGGCGATTGTGGCAGTGATGTTGATGGTGTCTGTGGCGGCGGTGTCGTTGTCTGGATGGTTGTACTCGGTCGAACCGTCGGGGAAGCGGTCGTGCTCCGTGACGACGCTGTCGGCGTGATGAGAGGAGGCGGAAGAGTTGACGGAGGGATGGACGTCGTTGTGGGAGTTTTTGATACCCACGGCGACGCGGACTGCGCGGTACCGACAATGGCTACCAGCAGCATCAAGCGCATCGTCGCAATGTGGTGAAAAATCGTTGCGACCGAGAAATTCGTGCCCGTTCTCCATCTCGCGCGGAACGTTCGCCAAGATCGCCTGACGAGATTACGTGCAGCATGGTCCAGGCACCAAAACACAACGTTGTTCAGCCAGGAATAAGACGACAGAGGCGACCTTTCTATGAGGTAGTGGTCGTCCCTGCGCAGGAGGACTCTGTTCTCTTTGATGCCGCACTGTCGCCGTCATTGCTGCCTCCGCCGCGATCGACATGATCGGTGGGCCGTTGTCGTCGTACGTTGGAGGATCGGGTGGGTCGCCGCTGTCACTCTGCAACAGGGGCGCTGGAGAAGGCCGAATACGAGTTGTTTCGCAATGAATGGCTGAGACGAAACTTCAACCACCTGTTGTGTTCGTACAAGCGCTCATGTCCACACAATAGAGCATCTGTCAAACGAGCAATCAAACAGGGGCTGAGGGCATGCGCCACGGCATGCGCTTCCAGTGAACGTCTTTTGCCCTTCCACCTTCTGCACTCACTCGATAAATGTCCAGGCTTCACATCCTTCAAATCGTGGTCGATACAATCGCACCACACAATGGCATCCGCCACTTCATTTTATCAAACGTCAACCTCACTTTGGGTCGAACCCCCCCACGTCTACATGGATCGCTTCCGAGTGGTAGATTGGCCAGCCATGAGTGACTGGAAGCCGTCGCAGAAGTGGTTGCATGTGTGCGTCGCAAAAAACTCGTCCATGCCTCGCGCACCGAGATTCGTCCCCCCCGCAAAGCGCACCATGTCGGTGCAATGGATGGCTGGATCGGTCAAAACCATCGTGTCGTTGTTCGCACGGTGACCCTGCAAGTCGACCACCATCAAATACCCCTTCGTGGCAACCCACGTCCAGTGCGTGAAGGCGACGGCGTATTGGACGCACGGATCCGTTGCCTCCCGCGGGGAGACCCAGTCCACGTTGTTGGAAAACCGCTCAAAGGACGGGAGGAACCGCTCCATCGCGACAAACTCGTCGCCGTCGGCCAACTTTGCTACGCTCGCCTCCAAGAACGACAGCGACACGGCTGCCAAGGGACCAGTTGCCATGAGTTTGTTGAAGTTTTGCGCCAACGCTGCCGCCATGGCTTGGCCTTCCATCGCCTTCAGATACCTACATGAAGCAGCACTCAGCCTCAGTCTTCGACGACAAAGCGTTCTACCGGCCTTCAACCCCGTTGGCAGATTTAGATTCATTCCGAAGAAAGCGCTTGGCAACCATCCGTTGCCACGAACACTTGGATGGCGCGTTTGGATCGCTGACCATCTCCTGGGCATAGAAGGCGGACCGCTCGCAGCCGCGGGCAAACGGCAGTGGCGCAATGCGGACTGTGCTCTTGCGAATGAGCATGGTCATGGGAGCCGTGACGTCTTCAGCCGAAAGAGTCGCGGGATTGCAGCGATACCTCGCCAACTCGGCTTGTCGGCGCTTTATACCCGACCACGTTGGGACGCGCAAATCAAACGTTTGGCCCGACCCAACGCTGCCAAGGACTCGTTGCTGGTGGTACACCACCGACTCTTGCGTGGCCGTGATAACGCTGCCGTACAAGTCAATCGAATCCCCGACGTCAAACACCGTGATGGCAGCATGCCGTCGAAACACTTGTACCATCATGTCCGTCCATGTTGTGAGCTTCCCAAAGTAGTAGGCCACATTGAGTGCAAGCAATTGCCCAAAGATGGCGCCTGGCGACTGGTCGAGGGGGTGGCCACTGGGAAAGTTGTCGTACCCTGTCCAGTACGTCGTGCCATGGGGCGGAGCATCCCCAATGTGAAACAGAACGTTTGTGCACTCCGGCTCCCACGGAAGCTGCGTCGCCGCCGCCCAGAGGCCGCCAAGAACGTCTTCCGGCGCATCATCTCCTCCGTTGGCGTCGATTGCTTCCACAAAGCGTTGAAACTTGCCCACGTTCGACGTGAATGGCAGCACTTGAATCGAGTCGGCGTCCCCGTGGTCCTTGTAGCCCACAAACCCCACCAACAGTTCCAGCCCGACGAGTTCCAAGGCCGTCGCGATTGCCGCGATTTGCGCCTTCACCATGTCCAAATGCTCGCCCATGCTACCGGTCGTGTCCATCACGAACGCCACGTACACGTGTTGCGCCCGTTTCAAGCTGTGAACGATGCGCCCCATCGACTTGGCTCGCAGGTGCCGAACGGTGCGCAGCGTGTGGTTAAGGTCCTCGGTGCCTGTCACCTGCCACTCCTCATGCTCGCCAATGCTGGCCATCGCATCGCGCCACTGGAACGATTGCGCCGCTGTGCTGCCGGCCACACCCGACTGCCGCGCGAAGGACGACGGGAAGTACGCCGACGGGCCGACATCAATTTCCGACCTCAGGCTCGCCACGTTGAACACCGAGCCGGCCATCAACTGTCAAAATGGCCAAGTGACTCGCCGTTGCAACATCGTCTTTGAACCTTGTCCCAACGGCCCGTTGGAGCTCCCTGTCGCTGGCACATCGGAGTTTTCTCGTGTGATGGCAAGCCACCGATGTCGCCCCACGAGCGCCGCCGAAGCAACAGAGCGCAATGTGTGCGGCGCCATCGCCAGCGACAAAACCCTGGCAGATGCGCTGAGCGCGACGAGTATCGAGGGCAGCGAGGTGGCCATTCAAGCCATCCGTAGCACACGCGAGAAGGCGGTGGCGATCGCAATCCACAGTGTGCGGCCGACGCGTGACATGTATTTGGCCTTCTTGATGGACACGACAGGCAGCATGGGACGGCATATCCTGTCGGTGAAACAGCAGATTTCGGCGCTGGTGGCGTCGATAGCCGGCCTCGGACCACCACACACTTTCGTCGCGTTTGTCGGGTACAAGGACCACTGCGACGGCGCCGACCGCATCGACGTGCTACCGTTTACGACGGACGTGGCGTACTTTGAACGGCATGTTCAGTCTGTCCAAGCGAAAGGCGGCGGGGACGTCCCCGAAGACGTCTTAGGAGGGCTGTTTGCTGCCGTGTCGCAGCTTCCGTGGCCGCAGGACACCACGAACGTCCTGTTCCACATTGGAGATGCGCCGCCTCATGGCCGCCGGTTCTACCACGGCCGCGACTCGTACCCTGACGGCCACAAGAGCGACAAGCCCCTCCATGTCTTGTTTGGCTTGCTCGGTGCATTGAAGATTCAATACCAATTTGGCCAAGTCGACGAGGCCAGCACTAGGGAGATGGTCGCGGCATTTCAAGCGGCATGCCTTGATGCTGGCGTGCCGATGGCAGTATTTGACGTGACTGACCCCGTGCACATTGCGGCGAGTGTGTCGTCGGGGGCGGCTATGTCCACTCGCCTCAGTAGCGTCGCAAGTGAGGAGCATGCCAGCGCAGGGCGAGTCGGGTCCACCTCGGGTGGACTTGCGCCCGAGTTACCTCGACGACGAAGCATGATGTTCTGTCCGCATCCACCCAACTGGTCGACGCTGGCGTTGGTCAGAGCGTCAGTAGTGTCGTACGTGCCCCCCACCGACGTGGACAGCCTCGTCGCCGGCACCATGGATACGATGGTTCGCCCCATCACGCTGCGGGTGGCCCCCCATCCGTTTGCCTTTGGGTCGGACCGCGTGGTGTACTTCGCCCAAGAGTATCACAAGCTGAGTGTGGCGACTGCATCCACCGAGTCGTCGATGACTACGAGCTTCTCGAGTTGGACCGATGTGGCGCACGGATCGACGTCGGCAACCGAGGCGGCGTATACGTATCAAGTTGAAGACATGGTGGCCAAGTCGTTTTTGGACGGGAACGCAGACATGTGTGGAGGGGCGGCCGAGGGCTGCCGCTACATGCAAGCGATGGAGTGCCAAGTGGCCGCCGCTTTTTTAGCTCGGCAATTCAATCGTGAAGCGAATCCACCGATCAAGGTCTGGTTGCACCGACTCTCGAGAGGAGTCTCATGTGGATGTAGTAGATATGCTTTATGAAGGCCAAAGTCGTGCGACTTTCCCCGTCGACGGGGGACGCGTGTGTGTTTTATGGATGGGAAAAGCGTCTGCCTCGGTCCGACGCGATCAAGCTAACCAACAACGTTGGATATGTGTGCGACGTCGCATCGGCGGCGGATGCGGTCAATGTGGCTATGGCATTTTCCCACTGGACGTGGCAAGTGACCAAGAAAAAGCTGATGGTGGTCGACCTCCAAGGTTGCCGCACAACCCACGGACTGGTCTTGACCGATCCAGCTGTGCACTGCGTCGATTTGGAGCGGTACAACTGCGCCACCAACTTGGGCCGCCGGGGCATGGACACTTTCTTTGCGTCGCACCAGTGCAAGTCCATCTGCCATTCGCTGCAGCTCGCGATGCCGTAGGATGCAAAGCCTCTGTTGGGTGGCGTCCTGTATTGATTTTGAAACACGTTTTACATTTGCGCCAGGGCGTCGTCGAGATGGCTCGACCAAACTGTACGATCATCCAGCGAACCCGCTGGACGCACACGGACACCAAACGGTTCGCCCACGACGATCGTGAGCGCATGCACAGCCAAAGTCTCGCTTGTTGGGTTGTAAGTTGCCAAACCTGACGACGACGTTGTGCCTTGAGCGCATTCGACGTCGATGGCCTGGCCTAGCCGATAGCCTCGGGTGCCATACACCTACCGATCGAGCATTGCCAACCTCTTGCAAACCAAGCACTTACCGAAATGGACTCGACCGCGACGCGCACCTGCGGTCCATCGAATCCGCCGTGGTCGACGCGACCCGTCATAAACACGTACCCCTTGTCTGGATAATGGACGGCCGAGAACGACACGAGAGCGTATACGCCGTGGCCAACGGGGTCCAGCGAGTCGCCGCCATCCATGTATAATTCACCAGTAGCCCGCACGAACGGCAGGTCTTCTGTGGCTTGGGGCAGCGCCACAACAAGGTGAAATGCGTTCATTCGGCTGGCAGTCGTGGTGCGCCCAGGCAGTTGCTGCGGGACGATATGACCGCCGCGAATGTGCAATGGAACCGCGGCAAGCGGTGCATCCAGTTGGACAATCGGGTCCCCGCTGTGGACCGTGCCATCCACGTCGTTGTCAACCTTGTGACCTGTCCACAGGTCGTACCAAGCCGCCGCCCGTGGAAACGTCGCATGGACAGTCACCACTCCTTCGTCCAGCACGGGCGAGACCAGCAAAGCTGGGCCCACCAAGTACTGGGAATCGATGCCAAACGTGTCGTTCGACGGGAATTCAAAGAAGAGCGCGCGCACCACGACGTTCCCGCCGTCCACGTGCATGCGATACAGTTGTGTGTACAAATATGGCAGTAGCTGGTACCGTTGACGCAGCGTGTGGCGGAGAATGGCCGTCGCTTCGTCGTCGAAATCCACAGGCGCCTGGTCTTTTTCGGCCGCATTGTGGTTGCGCAAAAAGGGAAACAAGATCTGAATACACACGCATGAGGTCGTGATACCAACCGAGACATCCCGAGACCAACCAACGCAGCACACCAACTCTTTGCACGGCCATCCATCGTCCACCATCACCAAAGATATCGACGTACCCCTGCTTGGTGCCATCGAATGCACAACTCTTTTGTTGTGTTTCCATCAAACCCGCACGTGTCTGGCCCCGCCATGGGCAACCCAAACATGTTCATCGCCAGCACTCCCGCCACACCCAGTCGGAGATCGGTCCAAGTCGCTGCATTATCGCCGAGCCAGTGGGCGGCGTCGCTGCCGTCTCCAGCAAACGTCGATCGGGACAGCACAAATGGCCTCTTGCGACGGATGCGCTCGACGGCGCGCCGCGTCGCGACAAGTTCCGAGTGGCCATACATCGAGTGCAAGTTGTAATGTAGCGATGGAAACTGATGCGCGGCGAGGGACGCCGTCATGGTTGCCAGGTTGCCACCGTGGTCGTGGTGCTGGCCAGGGGCAAACGGCTGGCGATACGGGTCCATGGGATACATCGTGTCGCTCGATCGGACGAATGGCGACGTCGGGAAGGGGCAGGACGAGCTGGACGAGTCGCTGTCCGTGCAAAAGCTGCTTGGCTCGTTCATGTCTAGCCAAATGCCGTCGTACGGCACGGTCGTGTAGTACCGTCGCAGCTGCGCCTCCCTACGTCACCCACACCGCAAATTCAGGTCGATCCAGACCACGACGCGTGGACCCACCAGTATGCCGACGCATTGGGATGGAAGAAGTCTGGGTACACGACGTCCCCTGGCCACACTCGATTCACCTCCAACACGGACGAGTTCGACCCGCCAGCGGTCATAAACACGTTGTGCGTCAACCCGTCGGCAAATGCCGCGTCCGTCGGTCGCGAAATTCCAATCCCTGCATCCACGATCGGGACGTAATGGACATCGAACGCATGCAAGTCGTTGTGGACAAAGCGGTCCATGTGTGGAAACGCCGTGTTGTCCCAAGTGAAGTCGAAGAACCCGTCGAGAACATCAATGTCGGTCCACTGGGCGTCTTGAGGAACGTCGGCCGCCCGCATGCGCCGCACGACATCGCGAACTTGATCCACGTTAGCATAATGGTACCGACACAAGTGATACCCGAGCGCCCAGTACGGCGGCATGGCCGGTCGGCCGACCAAGGCGGTGTACTGAGCCACGACGTCACGTGGAGATGGCCCTAAAAACACGAACAAGTCGAGGATACCACCAACGGTTCGAAACGTGATTGCAGTGGGAGACGCCACGACCTCCATCGCGTTGCTGTTGAGGAGAAAGACGCCGTGGGCAAGCGTTGGATTTGTATCTTCCACGCGGATGTAGAAGGGATGGACGCCATACTCGTTGTCACCGCCAGCCGCCGTATGCGCGTTGCCTGCGTTTGCCAGGCGGTCGCGCGTCCACAGCGTGTAGTGGTCTCCGCGGGCGGGGTTGACCAGCCGGCCGACATGCTCCCCGAGACCAAACAGCTTTGGCGTCGTTAGAACTCTTGTGGAAAGCTCCAAGAACTGGTTGGAAATCACAAGCGGGCCATTCCACGACGCGACGGGCGTAGAGTTGAACAGCACTTCGTTCGTTGCAAGGCGGGTGATGGCAATACCGAACGGCGCCTTCGTCACAGAGACCTCGAACAACCGTTTGTGGTCGTGCATAGACGAAGCGTTTGCAAGGGGGAGTGGCACTTCGTAGCGCCGAAAAATTGGGTCGAAAATGCGCACGCGGACGCGGGTGTTGGACTCCAACTGCACTTGAATCGCCAGCGTCGAGATGTCGTTGCCAAACGGTCCACGAGCGGCAGCACCGGACAGCGTTAACGTTCCAGAGTATCCCATGGGAACGTCCTGCCAATGCGTGAGGACATACCCAGGAGCAGATGGCTGGAAACATGCAGTGGTGGAGTTGGATGTGGCATCAAAACAACAGCCCATCGCAGCGCAATCGGTCGCGTTCTGAGGACGCAGAAAGTAGCGAGGGTTTCGACACGCCACACGAGACAATACTGGGACGGCAGAGCATCTAGCAGAAGTAGGGGGCGGTACCGAGCCGAAAACGCATGGTGGCGATCGTGTCGGGTTCCAGCAGCACCCTTGTGCACGGCAGAATTCTTCCGTCGCATTGGGGAATCCTGGTCGTGGGGGGTAGCAGTCGAGGACACGGTCTTCGTCAACGGAGGACTCCGTGTTCAAGCATGTAATGTCGTGTCGCCGCGCCTTTGCAACGGCGACGATGGCCACCAAGCTCCACCACAGGACGCACTTGCTTCCCATGCTTCGTCCTTGGATCGCAATCGTAAAATGACGATCTTCAATCTGGAGGATTCATTTGTAGAGGTCGAAATTCATCTGAATTTTTTGAAAAATGATATGAAAACCCTGTAGAATCGTCGAAAACCATTCCCAGATCTGATGCGCAAGCTCGAATCGGGCGAGCTCCAACATCGCTCCACGACCTCAACCAACAGTTGGCGTTGTCAATTCCATGCGCTTATGATGGTCCCTAATCTGCCACGTTCGTTTGACTAGTTCTTTGTTCGTCACATTGGGCATGGTATTGTCCAGAGGCTAAACCTTTGAAATATAATATTTCGTGTAAAAACGGGAAAATATGTCGAAATTCATTTTCAACGCGATCCAATTCGATCGCGGCTTCAACGACGGGGTGGTCACCCACGTGCTAAGGGGATCGAACCAGTTGCCGCAGCAGTCGCGCCGTGTTGGATATCGCTGTGCATGCGACAACGTACTGGATTTGGTCTTGACCTTGGTTCAACCACCGATATGCGGCGATTTCGGCAACGGTGACGCCGCCAATGTAGTACACCAAGACACGCTGCTTCGTCCTCCCACTCAATGGAGTGGATGATGAGCTTCTTGTGGCCGTGTCCTGGACCTGGAGGACGCTAATGGGGGCATATCCTGTCGTGGGGAACATGAACGATATGTCTCGAGTTGTAGGCAGAGGTCGACTTGTTCCGATGAGGGGGTCATGCTGTCGCAGCCGCTTCATCCACGGCGGATTGGAGCGCCGTGATGACGATGGGAATAACCAATTCAACTCAACGAGGTTGGCGACGAGTGGTAGTGCGACACGATGGCCGTACGTATGGCAAATCTGGGTTTGCAGCCACTCGAACGTTGCGTGCTTGAATCCACCGTGGACGAGCGAGTGCAAGCACACCAATTTGATTAGCTTGGTCAGCTCCAGCGGAGGATCACGAAAGAGTGCCTCCTCGAGCACCGTGCCAACGAAGGCCGCGTCCGCGCCACCCGTTATGGACGATACGGCGCTGCTGGGCGTTGTGGCGGTCAGCTTCTTGCTCAGAATGATCTGCTCCGCATGCACACATCGTTGAACTCCGTCGACGTCGTCGGAGACCACGTCCTTCACATCAGTTGAGCAATTCGATACTCGGTGTGCCAGGTCGACATGCAGCGAAAGGTTCGTTTTGGCTGCAGCAAGGGCAGCTCGGATCCTGAGCTGGTCGATGGACGTGGTCGACCGAGTGGCAGCCTCGTCGACTTGCAGTGACGTCGACATATCGTGCAAGAGCGACGTGACGAGCTGAAAATCCACGTTCCGGATGGACGCAAAGAGATCGTCGTCAAGGACGTGCTTCTTCTTGGGAATGCCATGGAGGATCGTGCCATGGTCGATACCAATGACAGAGTCGAGCAATCCTGCATGATCGTCAAAGGAATGAACAAGGTGCATCGGGTTTGGAACGACGGCTCGTTTAGGCAGTGGTGTTACCTTCATAATGCAAAGGCGTCACCAACAACGAGATCGGGTCTTCCATGCGATCAAGCAAAATGCACTGGTCGAACTGGAATGTCGCGGGCGTTTTCGATCGCGACGCTCCATGGATACTGTCGAGGAGATTCTTTGCGTGCTGCGCCGCAGGTCCATGCGCAGTGACGCGGTGGGGCAGGTGCACACCGTGAAATTGTTCCAAATGAAGAAGGCTCCGAACTACATGGGATACGACACTCGTGTCGTGATGGATAAACAAGTCGATGAATGCTTCTTCCCTAAAGCGCAAGAACGATGCCGGTCAATCGAAAAGGTCTTCATGCACACATACCAACATAAACTCCATACTAGTTCATCGCATGGGACCAAGAAGAGCGGGATGTCGATTTCCCGCACGATGCCGGCAAGTCCCTGTCTTTCCATCTCGAGTTCGCAGACCCCGATGCATTGCGGAAGCCACACGACTGCAAACGTGTGACGGCGTGGTGCCGACAAGACAACGTCAGCCATGGTTTTTACATGGACGGGCTGGGGGCGCACAAGAAACACGATCTGCGATGATTCGAGCTTGTCAACGTCGAGATGTGGTACGAGCGTGACAATCTGCGCGATCCCAAGGTCGTCGAAGAAACCTTTTCCGCCACCCCCACGGGAGAGAACCTCAAGAAGCACTTGCAAAGATCCATCTACCACCATCGCCTTTTGACCAGGGATCTCGGACATCGCTGCGCGAAATGCTTGCTGCGCGCCATCTTTCAGCGCGGCAAACATGATTGTGTCGAGAATCCGACAATCGCACTTTAATGAAACTTGAAGTCCTTCACCGTACTTAAACAAGTCCACCTGAAATCAACCAATCACGCGTCAAGAATTTTTGAGGAGCATCAAGATCGGTTCCTCGTCAGTCTCGGATTCTCGACGAAAAAGCGCCGCCAGCCTGCTATGTCTCTGTGGAAAGCGGCCTCGGTGCTGACGATGTCTGCCATCTCGATGGCGCAAGTCGATCAGTGTGCCGTCCCAATACCGTCGCCTCGACTGAACTGCTACCCTGAGCAAGCTAACTTTCCCAACGCAACGCAAGAAACCTGCCTTGCGCAGGGATGCTGCTGGGACGCAAAACAAGAGATTCCGTGTGCATTCGGCGCATCGTCTGCACCGTCCAAAGCGTCTTGTGATGCTGTGACTCCCTCTTTGCGCCTCGCATGCCGCAACCCGCGGTACTTTCTGTCGCCAACGGATGCAACGACGTGTGCTGCCCTCGGATGCTGCTTCGACGGCAATGAGTGTTTCCAGCCCTCCTTCCTCGGGTACGATCTGAATTCGTGGGTTGAGACGTCGAACGGATACACGGGAACCCTCATACTGCGATCTCGGGGGCCGTTTGGCAACGACATTCAGGAACTCACTGTGGACGTGTCGTCGGACGTACACGACCGAGTTCGCGTGCGTATCTACGACCCGTCATTTCGCCGATATGAAGTCCCGTTGCCGTTGCATGTCGCGGGCAACTTCAGTTCCAACTCAACCACGAAACTTTACTCTGTGAGTGTGACGGAGTCTCCGTTTGGACTGGCCATCACACGAGTGTCGACCGGCGAGACGCTCTTCAACTCAACGCCAGCAGGGCACTTCAGCGGTTTGATTTTTGCCAACCAGTTTCTTGAGCTGTCCACGTCGGTGCCAACATCGCCGCCGACGTTTTTCGGACTTGGTGAGCATGTGGGTCGCTTTCTTGGAAACTCCACCGGCGACCGGTACACAATTTGGGCACGGGATCAGCCAGCCGACACGTTCCACGCACACACGTCGAAAGGCGGGGACAACGTGTACGGCGTCCATCCGTTCTACATCCGAGTCGAAGACTCGGGGCAGTCCCACGGCGTGTTTCTCCTCAACAGCAATGCGCTCGAAGCGGTCGCGACCTCCCATGCCATCACGTTCCGCACTGTCGGCGGCATCATCGATCTGTTTGTGTTCCTGGGACCGTCCGCCCCAGACGTTGTGTCCCAGTACACCGGTCTCATCGGTCGTCCGATGATTCCTCCGTACTGGTCGTTGGGATACCACCTGTGCCGATGGCATTACCATTCGCTGAGCGACGTCACATCTGTAGTTGGGCGCATGCGCGCGGCGGGCGTCCCGCACGACGGGCAGTGGACCGATATTGACGTGATGGATCAGTACTTGGACTTTACGTGGGACCCAGCGACATTTCCTGCATCCAACGTGTCGGCATTTATCGACGACTTGCACGCGCACAGCCAGCACTACGTCCCGATTGTGGACGCTGGGATCTCGGTCACGTTTCCGTCGTACCCGGCATACGTCGATGGGCTAGCTCAAAACGTGTTCATGAAGGACGGATCGAACGAAGCGATCGAGCAAAACATCGTGTGGCCCGGCATGGTGGCATACCCCGACTTTTTCCACCCGAACGCGACGTCGTACTGGTGGGTCTCTCTTCCATATCCGCCTTGTCGATGTGTTGTGGCATGTACATGCATGTTGACAACGGCGTTGACGTTGTTTTGTGAGTGTATTTTGCCATACGATGTCACTTCGAGTGAACCCACTCAATGTTCGCCCGTAGGAAGCAACAGCTCCAGCGGTACTACGCTACGGCCAAGTATGACGGCATTTGGCTCGACATGAACGAACCAAGCAGCTTTTGCATCGAGGGCGGCCGAGAAAGCTTGTCGTGCTCGTTTCACGACACGTATGCGCCGTACACATTCGTGCGATCGAATGACACGGCGTACCCGTTTGACCCGTTTCGCCAGCCGTTTGTTCCAGGCCAAGCCGTGAACGGAAACTTGGCGGCCATGACGGCGTCCATGGCAGCGCATCACGCCAACTCGCTCCATTACAACGTGCATTCCCTGTTTGGCCACTCGGAGATCCGTGCAACGCGCGTTGCTGTCGACGCCATCCGACCGACGCGAACGTTCCTCTTGTCTCGGTCGACGTATGCCGGCGACGGGCAGTACACTGCCCATTGGCTTGGAGACAACGCGGCAACGTGGGAGGATCTGCGCCAGAGCATCGCCGGGGTCCTCGCGATGAATGTTTTTGGCATGCCCATGGTCGGGCCAGACGTGTGCGGGTTTAGCTTGAACACGACCAAGGAGCTGTGCATTCGATGGCACCAGGCGGCGGTACGGCATCGACGGTGGAATGCTCTTCATGACTCTAACCCGACGTCGTGGTTCTAGGTGTTGTACCCATTCTTGCGCAACCACAACATGGCCCCAAAAGACCAGGCCCCAGTCGACTTTGATGCGGAAGCTCTCGATGCTATCCGCAAGACGCTCTTGGAACGGTACCACGTCCTCCCGTACTTGTACACGCTGCTGTACCAAGCACACGCCCATGGCACGACTGTCGTGCGCTCGCTGTACTTTGAGTTTCCATCGAGAGAAACTCTAGCGATTGATTCGCAGTACATGCTCGGGTCGGCGCTGCTGGTGTCACCCGTGTTGGAACTGAACGCGCGCGAGGTCACGGCGTACCTTCCCCCGTTGGCGACGTGGTACGTTCTGTGGACAGGTGTGCGAGTCCCCAGCAATGGCTTTGTTACTCTCCCCGCTCCACTCGACACGGTGCCAATCCATATCCGTGGAGGATCGATCGTGGCATTGCAGTACCCCAACACAACGACCCGGGAAAGCAGAAAAAATCCATTTCGTCTCGTGGTAGCGCTGCCTGCATGGGGCACGTCTCTGAACAAGAAGGCAGAAGCCAACGGAGAACTCTACATGGACAGCGGGGATTCACTCAACCCCGTGCAGAACAACGTGTATTCGTTGCACAAGTACACGGCGAGCCATGCCGCCAATGGCTACATTCGCATCGCGGCGGAAGCAGTTGCTGACGGCTACACGGGCCCGGAGACGAAAGTCTTTGTCGATGCGATCCATGTGCGTTGTGATTCCATGCTTTCGAAGGAGCCCTGACATTCGATTGTAGGTGTACGGCGTCCACGGATACGACACCGACAGCGATGTCCATGTCGAATACGTCAAGGTCCTCAACAAGCGCACGGCCACTGGACGGTACTTTGCTGCGAACAACACGGTCGTGATCACGGACCTCCTCATTGATATCGGCATGACATTTGCGCTGGAAGTGTACCCGCTGGCCAAGCATGTGACCTTGGCGCCGACCACAGCGGCGACGGCCACCACGAGCAGCTCCCCCAACGACGCCACCGACGCACCAAGCGACGAAGTCTCCACTTGGCTCTACGTTGGAGTGGGATGCGCAACGTTTCTCGTCCTGTTTGTCATCTACCAAGTCTTCACTCGGCGCCGCGGTTACACTCAGATTCTTTAAACTGAGGATAAATTTCTTTTTGTCTCCTTTTATGTATTGCAGATATCGATAGTCTCCATAAATCCCAGATATGTCTCCAGCCTATTTATTCTATTTCTATATACTATCAGTACGGGGGTATACAATTAAATTACAAGGTTCATTCGATGTTGGCATCCGAATACTGTACTAGCACTGTACTAGTAATACGCAATGTAGTGCTATTGTCCGCAAAAGTATTCGGATAGTGCATTCGACGGTTGAGTTTTGAGACTGCAAGGGGAGGATTTGCTCAATTGAGTTTGCGGTTGGTAATGGACGTTCAACCAGGACATGGCGCGGCCACGATGAACCACGACGCCGCGGCGATGTGCCGGAAAGCATTCTGTGCACGCGATGACATCCTTTTGTGCTTGGCCGTGAAAGAGATCAAGCCGTGGGAAGCACCGAGTGGAGAAATCATGATGTCGTGGGCTCATATTGCAGAGAAGCTCCTCCACACCCGTGGGTTCGCGTTGCGCAAGGATGGGCCGGCATGCAAGACTCGGTTCGAGAAAATCCTCAAGATGATCACTGGAGGCGAAAGCGACGTGCTGCGCAAGTCGGGCAACGATGAAGAGTTCGCTGAGCGAGAGCGGTTAGTGTGGAGCATCTGTCAACAAATCGACGTGTATCAAGCACAAGATGAGAGCGCGGAGTCATGTGCAAATTTCGCCCACGAAAACGCTGGGTCGGATGGAAGGAAGAAGCGCAAGACGAACAAGTTGTTGAAAGTGGCGAAGCGAGAGCAGTTCGTTGAAACACCAACCGCAGCAGACTATGCTCAAGTGTCGTCGTCACCTCCATCAAAATCCGCACCGCGTACAGCTACGCCACCCGCAGAAGATCTGCGAGCGTTCTTCGAGTACTTGAAGAAACGCATAGACATGGACGACGAACGCGAAGAGAAGCGACGAGCTCATGAAAAAGAGATGGAAGAGCGACGGGCGGCGGCTGAAGAGCGGCGCGTCTCTCTGGAGCTAGAGCGCGATCGCCAACAGCAAGAATTTATGTTGCGGGTGCTCGACATGATGAAATCGTCGCGTTGAAACTGTCGTGTCATACACTGGCTATTACCAATTCATTTGCAATAAAATAAAACGCAAATTGCAAAAAAATTGAATGATGCATCAATTCACATTAAACCTACACCACTGGGAGGTGATTCGCTTTTTAAACTTGAACCGTTATATTTCTTCGTAGTACATTGGGCTCAATGTACTCCGAGTACATCGAAGTACTCCTAACAGAACGTACTCCTGTATAGTAAAACGCAATATTCCGTAGGTTTAAACCGGGAGGCTTAGTCCGGATACGCGCAGGTCTTGTGGAGACACTATCCGGATATGCTCTCATCCATTCAACCCCTCACATTCGAAATTGGCCACGAGGACGAACATCAGCGATCCACGGTTGTGGAGACCATGGCACGCGGCACCTCACAGAAGCTTGTGCGTTCCATGCCCGTGGACGGATGGCTTTATTTGGATGCTACATCGACATGCCTTGCCTGCTTTCATTGAAGTCGTACTCTCACTTCTTTCAGTGCAACATTTGTGAGGCGATATTCCCTTGGATCGAACGATAGCTTTGGTCGGTCAAGCTATGGAGGATAGAGTGTTGTATTGAAGTTGTTTCTCGAGTTGATTTGGAGAACAGGGGAAGTTAATGGCTTTGGGACTCTCGATGGAGCTGTTCGTAGTACTGCGCTATTGCGGCCCCAACACCTGCTTGGAGCGCATCCTGGAACCTCTTGCCTCTTGCCATGTGTGCGCCCATGATCTCGTTTGGCAATGGTACGTCGTAGTTTTCTCGAAAGTCGCCGGCATTTAGTCCAAACCTTTCGATCCCAGCGTTGTACTGATCCATCGCGTCTCCATGAACTTTCGCATGGTCGACTGAATTGACGGCGATGTGAATCAAGAACGTCATGCGGCACGGATGGGGGTTGTCATCCCTCGTCGGTGCCACTTCCATCCTAAGCGCAAGTTGACTTTACCGACACCACGCGGACGGGCGTTCCTATTGCTGAGCTTACCATCCGCACTCGTTGTTGACGGATCCTCTGGACATGTGCGGCACAAGGGCGTCCTCGAGTACTGTTCGCCACACTACGACGTCGCGATTCGTGCCGGCGTAATACCGCCGAATCGAGTTGGAGTGTACGATGACTCCCGCCACACACTGTGCGGACTTGTGGTACACCGTGTGTGCATCGATCGTTTCCATGGTCTAGCACATTCATGGCAAGACGGCGGCGTCTCGCAGCTGCATACCTCTGTCGGCCCACATTCGTCCATTCTTGTCTTCATCACGTTCCAGCACGCCGTGCCAACGACAGAATACGGCACCGGCAAGGTAAACTGCCTCCTGAGCTCGATCAAGATCTGCCCGTCTGGGAGGACTCGCGGGCTTCCACTCACGACAGGCTTGTCGCTGGTGGTGTTGAATAACCCCGCTTGAATGAAAGCGCTCTGCATGCGCTGGAACTGTCGGTCCGCGATGGCGTGAATCGCTGCCACGCGGAGTGAGTGCTGCGCGGCCAACTTGTACGCCTGCCATTCTTCCGACGATGGGTTTTTGGCCTGGGCACGACAGAGAGTATGAGAGCCATCACAAGGAAGGGACGAACCAGCAGACGCGGTTTCTTCTTGAAAAGGTTTTGCATGTGGTCAACGAACGTCAAATGTTCGTCCAGCGCTTCCTTAAGCTGCTTGTTCTCGGCCAGGGCCCGATTGCGCTCGAAAAGCTCTTTGCGCGCTGCTTGTTCCCACGGCGAGATGTCTCCCGCTCGAATCAATCGCGTGGACGACTTGAGTGTCTCTGCCGCTAGTTTTGCTTGAAGTTGCTCGACTTGCATCTTGAGAGCCTTCAATTCTTGTCGCTGGCGATACTGGAACCGGTTTCGCGCTCCGGTGTCCGGAAATGTGTCCTTGACCCCTGCTTTTCGCTTGGTGGACGCGGGTTTTTCCGCCACGTCCGTCACAAGTGGTGGCATCATCTTCTGCAGGTTCAAGTCGGCGTTGCAACCACCGCCGCTTTCCGACGTATCATCGACATTGGCCGGTCCGCCATCAAATGGGTCGCTCATCGACTCGTCCAACAAATCGCACAGGTATGAAAAGTCGTCCTGGACTTGTTCATCCGTAGCAATGAGGAAGTGCAAGTCACTCAAGAGCGCCTCATCGCTTCCATCCATCGCCATGTCGTCGAGCGGGCTCTAGCGTCGCCGTCGAGTGCCCCTTGGGTTCCACGCAAATCTCGTCGAATGATTGTATTTGATTCGCCGATATATTTTATTTTTGTCCAATGGTTTGTTATTTTGCAAAAATTGACGAGGTCTGATTGGTTCAAATTCATCCGCATGGTGGCTCGGTTCGAGTGTCCACGAAACCTGCGTTCTGCACCGCCGCGCGCAAGGCGAGCTCGAGGCGCTTCCCTTTGCTCATGAATGCGTGCATGATGTCGTCTTCGATATCACCGCCCTCGACGGGGGTCCCAGAGAACTGCCCAGGGTTGCAGGGTATTGAACAGTAATTGTTCCCTTGGTTTTCGACGACGTTGTCGCACGAGCGCGTGGAAGCGTGTGTGTCGTCGCCGCGCTCAATGGTTCTATCGATTAGGCACCGCCGCCGACACAATCTGCGATGGCAAGAGTCGACGGCCCATCGGACGACGAGGATTCGTTGAGTAAGTCGCACACGACAGAGAGGTCAGCACTCAGTTCGTCGTCCGTCGCAACGAGGAAGTGCAGACCGTAAAGGAACGCCTTGTCGCCTGGATCGTCGCCGCGGTCCATCGCCGTCCGCCGCGCCGCGTGGTGCTCGAGCTACTCGAAATGCTCCATGGCATGGACGGAATGTTAGACGTAGGCGTCTTTCTCGTTCTCGTGTACCGAACGACGGCGGTGCAGGACGACCGTGCACGAGCGTCGCAGCACCGTCATGTCGGGCTCATGGGACTTGACATTTGCAGCCATTCGATATCTGCCATCGACTTGGTGCCTTTCGTGCCTTGATTCTTGTATATATGACTCGACGCAAATGCAATGCCTTTTTCACACGGCCGCACCAGTTCCGCAACACTCGGCTAAAACGTCGAGGTGTCGATGGCATGGCCTTCTCTTGCATGATCGGACAGGAAGGTGAAGGCAATCAGTGCGCCGTCCACACTCTGGACCAGCCCATGGAATCGAGCCAAGCGATGCAACCCTTCCCATGGACTTCCACGAACAAATT
>NW_008580151.1:1886903-1899128 GCF_000520115.1 Aphanomyces invadans
AAACTTGACTAACTGTAAATTCTAAAACTACTTTGAAGATAAACGAATCAAATGCAAACATTTTTGTTATGTTTAAGTTGCACATATAGTTGCTTCATTCTTCAGAAATTGCTTCGTTCACGGTTGTCACATCCCAATATGCTCGATTGCATCCAAGAAACATCAAGATCTCAAGAGTTTCAGGGGTCATACTCTGACGCAGAGTCGAAAAAACAAGCTTCGCCTTGGAAAAGAGTCGCTCGACAATGTTCGAGGTGGGTAGGATGCACCGAAAATCGTCATAGTCCATCACCACTGAGTCACGAACTTTAGCTCGTTTGGCGCGCAGAACGTCCATAGCCAGTGTCGAATTTGCTGATGATGCAAGAAATCGGGGTCGAGGTTCAACGAACGTTGCTCTTTCGAACGGCTCCAGGGTCTTCTTTTCGGCAGGGTTGAGAAGGGCTGAGTCGCCGTTGAGACCCTTCACAACGGCGGACTCAAAGTCGGGATTTGAGATGATGTTTGCCCTTTCACCAAGGTAATATTCCATTTCGGGAAAACGTTCGATAAGGACAACAAACAACTGACGAACCTCATTCAAGGTGAGATCTTCACGTTGAAGAGCGACTGTGAAGCCTTGGATGACGTCGAGATTTCGATGCAATGCTTCCAATTCGTCATTCTCTCGAGGTGATGGGAACAGAGGGCGAAGCTCTTGGAGTGTGGCCATGTGATCCTTGATTCTGAAGAAGCGTTGTACCATGCAAAACGTTGAGCTCCACCTCGTTTCATTCTTCATCTTTGGAGCAAGATGCGTCAGCTCGCGCAGGGCTGCACGGTTCTTGATGGAGCGGCATTTCACCATGAGCGTTTGAATGCAGTTCAAAATTGTTTCGCTCGGTTTCAAAATGTCTTGGACTGCAAGGTTCAGATGATGGCTCGCACAACCAACAAGAGGGACACCCATTTTTCTTGCCATGGCTTGGTTCATAGAGCAATTGTCGCCGACCACGAACGAGATTGATTTCATTTCGCGCCCATACAGTTCCAATGTTGCTCGTACGAACTCCACGTGCTGGTTTGACGACAGGTCGGTTTCATTGAGCATGGGGGCGAATGCTAGCATAGGTGTTTGAACGCCCTCGTCGTTGCAAAAGGATGCCAGGATACAGCAGAAGGACGTCCCAGACGATGACCACCCGTCGATGACGATGCCAAACTTGGGCGGTAGTTGCAGAGCAATCTTCTTTTCCACAGCAATGGTCGTCTTGTTCATTGCGCTGCGAAGCGTTGTGGTTGAAGTTTTGTCAAGCGACACATATTTGAGGAATGTGTCGTCTTCAACAATTGAGAGAGGAAGATGCTTCGCGACGATCATGTCCATCCAACCGAAAAGGATCGTTGCCTTGTGGGAAACGTAGACGTCGAAGGGAGAAGGGTGTTGGATTGCTTGCGAGGCGTCGAAAATTGCTTGAAAGTTGTGGTGAACGGAGGTCAGGTGGCTCATGAGGTTTGAGACTCCCTTAGATCGCTGCTGGGAGATTGCCTTGAGGCACTGCCGACATTCAAACTTTTGCCCGTCAATTGGTTTGAAAAAGTAACCGGCAATTGCAACATTTGAGCTTGGTGGCCTCATGATGTATAATGCCAGAATGATCGTTTGAGTGATGTATCTGTACATTTTAGAACCATTGGTGGCTGTTGCCCTGCTAAAAAGATTGGATGCAGTTGCCCTCCTTATGGCCAGGGTGATCATGATTCACCCTCCATATGGCCCTGTTCACTCAACCTCACCCTCCCTAGGGAAGGGGCAAAGAGGGCCCCTAGGGGATTCTCTCCCTAGGCATTTCGGTCCAGACTGGACCAGCCCATGGAATCGAGCCAAGCGATGCAACCCTTCCCATGGACTTCCACGAACAAATTTGTTGCACTTGAGGTTGCCGCATCCCTTGTTCATTCAATTCCTACGCGAGTCATGTCGGGCGTTATCGATGTCGCCCTTGTGTTGCCCGGCGATGCAATTGATATGTATGGGAGCCACGAGGCTACGAGGAGCCGTTGCTTGCCCAAGGTTGCGAGGCGCTTCGCAGCAGACGACCCCCGTCAACAGCTTCAGTGCCGTGGCGCCACGGTGTTGCACGAACTGTGGCTTGGCTGTCCGCAGATGTGCAAGCTCCGCAGCCTCGGACTCTTGGACTGCGATGAAAATGACGCCGCACGAATTTGATATTCTCGTTTGTTCGGTACCTAAAGATATTTGTGAGTTCGTATACTATTTCAATTAAGCTTAGTACATCTGAAATTTCAAAGATGGAGCATATACACTCGTGCGGAGCGGCAAGGCAAGCATGGCATCGGAAGGAGTCGACGGCTGCGCGTTCCTGGGCGACTTGCAGTTCCTCCTCGCGACCGAAGACCAACTGAACGAAGATTTGTCCCTCCTGTGTGACTTGCTCAGCGAGAACTCGCCGTCGGACCAAACGACCGGCGGGTCGCGTTCCATGAGCACAAGCGACGCAATGGAGAATGCGACTGCAGCATTGCTCCCTACGAAAAAGATCGCTCTCACATGCATCCCGATCCATCACGTTTCGTTCGCTCCATCCGCCGCAGGCCACGTGGCCATTGAATATCCTGCCACCGGTGCGAGGAACCGGTTTCAGTATCGTCAGAGGCAAGAGATTCGACTCCTTCGTCAACAAGTCGACGCGTTAAAGAAGACGTTAGCCGCCACCATGGCGTACCATCATGCTTCAAATGCGCTACAGCGCCGTTCCGTGTGGAAACAGGCTGCCGACCAGGAACGCCTCGCCTGCAAGCGTGCAATTGCCGAAAACACACAGCTCCAGCACGCCATCCGCGAACAAGCTACGTTCATCGACCGCATGCAGAAAGTGATCGTGAAGAAGCCGCGCATAGCGGCCATCGCTGTGAGTTGAATGTCACCTTGTGGGTGTTCACACAACGTGGTGATAGACCGAGGCGGAGGCATGGAAATCGTGCAAGTTGGTCGCCCACCGACCGCTCCGCATTGCAGCTATCCATGCGATCGCTGACCGCCAGCTCAGCCGCATGCAGAGTGCGCTAATTCAAGCGGGTGTGTTCAACGAACTGAACGACAAGTTCTTTGCAAGGGCGCAACCTGTCAACGACAACCAGCTCGTCATGACGTTTGTCAGCCACGTGCGTATACCAGCGCCGTACCGAACCGTCGCTGCGTCGTGCTGGCAGGCTTTAGCGGAAGCACAGGACCCATCTCTGCCGGACGGTGCGTCCGAGGTAGGCCGATGATACCTTGCGCGAGTCTGTGTCGATGGGACTTCGGCCAGGAGTGCGAGATGGTCGATCCCAACACCGTGTACCGGCGGTTTACTCAGGTCGTGGACTCGATTCCCGCGCACTCGAACGTCATTCGCAAGTACTATCCCGACGGCCACCAAGACGTCATTGTGTGGCGAAACGTGCTGGAGGACGCTCTGGCGCCGCACTTGTCGCTCGGGGCCATCGACAACGAGTGGGGATGGTACTGCGCCGACTCTACTGCAGGATGGAACCACATGCGGTTGTAGGCTCGTGGTGGCGCCGATCCAAGGCGACCCGAGGACGTGCCGCGTGACGTTTCTGCATCAAGTTTTTGGCGACCGAAATCCACGTTCCTGTCCGCCAGGCGCGATGGCCATCGACGCAACCAACCAAACCATCGAAGCGTTTCGATTCTGTCAACGTCCGGCCGACCCTGGGCGGTTTTCAGGCACCCCTGCAGCCGCCGTGGACGACCCTGACAAGTTTGTGCAAGTTTACATGAGCAAGGGCAAGCGGTTCGAGCTCGCGCTCTGCGCCGCAGTCGACAACGCGATTCTCGTCACTCAGAGTCCTCGGTTCCAAGTGCATTCTACTACGTGATAATGACACCCTGTGGTCCCTGACCTTACCGTGCGAGTGGTGGCGCTGTGCTTGTTCGTTCATGGCGAGGAACAACGACGTGGTCAAGGCAGGTGCTTGAATGGACCGTGTTGGGCCCTATCTCTTCTGGACAGAGAACAAATCTTCGCAAGCGGGCATGTTGATGCACCCCCGCAAGAAACCACGCTCTCAAGGGCTTCACGTGGGCAGGTGACATCGCCAGGAGGAATCATTCATTTCAATCAGTCATCGCACTGCTGTGTCGAATACGCACGACTCGCGTGATCCGCGGCGGTGACGTGTAGTCGATAGCTCCACCGAGGGTCGGTGCCCGTCGTCAACATCAGCAATACCAAAACATGGCACGACCATTTCGTCGCGCACTGGTGCTTTCCAGACGCCAATCGTGCCATGGACGGGTGCTCGTGGCGTCGCTGGCGGAGTTTTCTTCCGTCGCATTGTTTCTGGGTACACTGTCACCATGTCCAACATGGTTCGCGCCGTGCAGTTGTCCTTGCCACAAACGACGACATGCAGGACGAATTTGTCGTCTTGTGCGACGTGCTTGACGAGTCGTCCAGGGCAGAAGCGAACGCGACGGCTGACAGCCGCGCCGCTGGTTGCCCAATGCACTCGGATGCGACCGCGGGAAAGCAGACTGCAAAAGCAGTGTGCTGTCGAAAGAGACTGTAGTTCGTCAACGGTTCACGTCCGCCAGCGACAAGGTCAAGCCCCAAGTCCAACAACGTCGACTGTGGACGCGTGTATCTCCTCCGCGGCCCACCAACGTCACGATGCGAGTTCTTCGAACGGCACGGTATTTCTCCAGTTCAATTCTCACGACTCACTCGGTTTTCAGTGGTAGGTGCAGCGTGCTGGGACGGTCTGAAGGCCAACGTGGAAGAGCTCCGTCGCTGCGCAAGCAGGCAACTGCCACGTGATACGGCAGGGTGGCGGCAGACTCTAGACACTGTCGATGCATGCACCTTGAATCTACAGCTGATGCAAACGGTGGCAACCCGATTCGGCGCCACTTCACCGACAAGACGTGAGATGTCGTGGTGGGGCGACCAGTGCTCGAAACTGCCCTTGCTCCGCGCATGGCTAGAGGAAATGACAAGTGGGCATGGTAGAACCTGTCGTTGGGTTCGACTTGATAGCCCTCGATCAACTTGTGCTGCTCATCGCGTGCGATGGAAATCGCACCGACGAAAGTCGACATTCGCAACCGTTGCCCCTCGTCTGGCACAATACGCCGAAACGTGGGAGTTTAGCGGAAGACGCATGGACACCACAACGCAACTTTACTATCTGGTGAAGGGACAGCGGCTCGATGAGTGCAGGAAGGCTTCCACCAGGACCACATCGAGTCTAGATGCAAAACGAGTCACAAGATGCGCGACTCATTGCAGCCGTCCAAAGCTCCAGAGAAGAACTGCGAACGATTCAAGTCGATGGACAGGAGACAACGCTGCGTTGTACAAGGTAGCTATTCTGCAACAGGAAGAGGGGCGGTCGGGTTGTGGCGACGAATGGATTCCTCCATGACGGTTCGAATGAGCGGTCGCATCCGCCGCCTGCGCTCCAAAAACGGGACCAAGAAGGATGGCGGGTCGTCCAGATTCGTCGACGCTCGCGTGACCATGAGGCGCTTGAGGGCTGCGATGACGTCGGTCAAGTAGGCCTTTACTTCTTGGTGTTCGAGGACTCTGGATATGTTGGAGTGGCCGACAATGGTGGTGCGGCACTTGGTGGGATCGCCAGGATCCGGTCCAAACGACCACCTATTTCGATACCACACACTTGAGCCATCGGATTCCCATGAGAGAGCCGCACCAGCCCCACACTTCGTCCACAGCGTCCGAAGGCTCTTGGGCGACCAGCGCGTCGTCGACGACGGAAACCCAGACAAAAAGGATGCGGCCCGTCGTGGGGTCGTCAAAGCGTTTGCGTATCTCGTTCGAATGACACACGATGCGGCCATTGTGTTGGCGCGACCGGTGGTACACGGTGTGTTCGTCCACGTGCTCCCATACCTACCCGCATTGCCCGTAAACTGTGGTGTAAGTCAAGCCAGACGGACCTGGTCGTCGGTGGCTGCGATGGCATCCGTCACTTTGCCTGACAACACTTGCCAGCACGCGTTCGCGATGCTGCGGAACGGAGCTGGGAGGTTGATGTGATTGATCGATTGGAAACCAATCTGTTCGTCCGGTAGTGTGATGGGCTCGCCGCGGCACGTGTCTTCGGTCAAATCGAACACGCCAGCTTGGACAAATGTGGTGTGGAAGCGGTGATACTGGTGGTCGGCGATGCGGTGGATCGTGGCGGCGCGGAGGACGGGGTCGGCGGGAAGTCGACCGTACAACACGCTCTCGTTGGTAACTTCTGGAAGCACCTGCGTTGCCAAAACACATCAGTTCCACGGGCTGTCGTGCCATGAGGTCGTACTGTCCACCTCGGTGTTTTGAACACCAGCTTCTGAAGTCGCTGGATGTGCTCGCCGCGTTCGCGCACGGCTGCTAGGAGCTGTTGATTCTCGTCCAACGTTTTGTTCTTGTCAATGCGTAGTCGGGCGGCAGTCCGTGCCCATATCGACACCTCGCCAGCCGATGCAGACGCCGCAATTTGCTTGGCTTGGACAAGTTGCGCCTGCAAGTCATTGATTTCGGCCTCGAGCTGCTGGACCTCGGCCTTGTTTGTGTACACTCGAATGCGTTTCGGTTTAGGCATGCCCTCGTGGCCACTGCTTCCACCGCTGACCTGGAGGTTGTCGTCGTCGTGGCGAGTCCATTGCTCAACCGGGGACGTCTGGAGAAGGTCACACACAGTCGCCCACATGTCTGCGTCGTCCGGCATGTCTACTTCGTCGGTGGGACGTGCCAGAGCTTCCCATTCCTTCGGCAGAGGGCTCGCCTTGGCGGACAAGGCTGCATCCATGCCACCGGTCGCCGGTCGCTTCGCCATGCCCGAGTGTCACATCGGTTCAACTACATGATTGGTAGAATCCATCCAATCAAACCATCGAATTCTCCCGACGACGACGACGACGACGACGACGACCATGACATGGTTCTACTTCGTTTGGTCGTCGCTTCGACCGAAGGAACCAACGAGGCCACCGCGACAACTTGGACGATGCGATCCGTTGAAAGGTTTTGCTCTTAAGTTTGAGGCGGTGTCTCTGCTGGTACTGTGGTGGCGTGGTTGAAGTCGCGGATCGCACGGTCAATTGCCCGGCGTAGCCTGTGTTCCATACGCCGTCCACGCTCCATAAACGTGAGCAATGCGGGCGGGAGACCTTCCGTGACTTCTTGCCGCTCCCTCGGGAAAGAGCCTGGTGTGGCTGAGCATGATACGAGCTCCAGGCCGCTCGTGATGCTGTCGACAGATGCGTCGAGCCGAAATTGCGGCGGCGCTTCGGCGCTCGCGTCCGCCAACACTTGGAGAAGTAGCGTGAGTCGGCACTGGTTGGGGTTGTCCAGTGGAGTGAGAACGATCCTGCATTGGAACAATTTAGCCACATGATGCCATGGAGAACGAAATGAATGGCCAGGAGAGATGCGCGCCATGGACGTACCATCCCCATTGGTCGTCGACTGCGCCTTTCAGCATGTGTGGCGCCAAGTCGTCTTCGAGCACAGTCCGCCACACAATCACGTCGCGCTTGGGCTCAGTGTACAATTTGCAGATTGTGTTCGAGTGGCACTCGACGCCGTGCTTGGTTTCTGTGCACTGTTCGTAGATCGTGTTGGGGTCCACCACTTCAATCGACTAGAACAACGAGGTATCATGCCACGTGCTCCTTCCAATGCACCATCTCGTCAACATACCGTCGAGCTCGTGGCCGACGTGTGGGGCAGATGAAATGTGTGCCATGCACACAAGCCGACCGTGTGGAATGGCGCAGCCAGTGTCACATGGTTGACCAACTCGACAAGGACCTTGTTGTGGGGCTGTCGGATCGGCTTGTACCGAAAGAGGTTGGTCGTGACCCCGATCAGTCCGGCGTTGATGAACGCCGTGTCCATGCGCCGGTATTGCCGATCCGCGATTGCGTGTATCGCAGCGACGCGAAGGGATGCTTGCGCCGCCAACTTGTACGACTGCCACTCCTCCGACTGCACGTCCGTCTCCATCTGAACATGGCGGCATGGAAGAATTCACGATGACTAGTCGTGTGCGTCGTACCGTCAAACGAGGTTTCTTTCGAAAGTACTTTTCCATTTCGCCGAGGAACGTCGACTGGGTCGCTATGTCGGCCTTGAGCTTCTCGTTTTCGCCCAGCGAACGAAGCTTTGCTTGCAATTCAACGCGGGCCGCCCGTTCCCACTTGGGCAAGTCCATTTTCTCCGCGGCCGCTGCATGTGCTTCCGCCAACTGGGCCTGCAACGTTTCGACTTGGGATTGCAGCAGTTGGATCTCTTGCTTCTGTCGGAACTGGTACTGGTTCCGAGCCCCTGGGGGAGCACACGACACCTTGCGCTTTGTGGTGGGTTTGGCGAGCAGCGTTGGGGGTGCTGACGTGTCTGAATCGTCTGCGGTCGTGGAATCACCTCCCTCGGTCGCTGCATCGGACGTTGAATCCGTCACATCATCACCTGGAGAGAGGAGCTCGCATACGATGGCGAGGTCATCTTTGAGCTGGTCGTCCCGCGCGATCAAGAAGGGCAGGTCCGTTGCAATGTCCCACGTGTCCGTGTTCATCCTGCCGTGGTTGCGGAATGACCGTGTGGGGCGAATTTTGCGGGGTTGTTGTAGTCATCATTTCTTGAAAATCATCACCAAATTTCGGTGCTTTTTACAGTTTTTTCATTCAACTTCCTCGAATTCTCACCAATATCCCCCCACCTGCGTTCGTCACGGCATCTCCAACAGGCGACACCAGACAGCCTTGCGCTGCACGTTGGCAGTCCTTTTGCCTCTCTAGATGTCCCAGCGAACGAACCCACCTCGCGCTGTTCACGACGAATAACAAGGCGGAGCCACAGACATCGTACACGTCGAACGCCTTGAGTGCAAGCCGGGATCTTTGCATACTCTCGCGATTTCAGCTGCCATGCTGGCCAAACCAGTCAAGGGAGCAGAAGAATGAGCAAGCAGCAGCAGCAAACTCTCAGCCGAGCGGCCCCAACCAAAGTCAACTGGGCCGTCAACTGTCACCCTTCTCGCCACTTAACCATTGTCCGCCCGACCATATCAAGCTGTAGTCTATTCTTGAAAAGCTACTAGTTAGAAAGAAAATAAATCCAAATTGAAGGTAAATATCATCTGCAATTATGATTTTTACTGCTACAGTCAGTAGTGATTGAATAAGAATATATTCTTGAATCTAATAAGAACGACACGATGGGGGTTTCGTCTATGTCTTGTCGACTCCTTCGACGGCGCAATCCGGAAGAAGGCCGCTCTCGGCCTGGAACTTGTGGATAGCGGCATTCACAGCAACATGCAGAGCGACTTCGAATTCATTGCCTCGTTGAATGAACGGTGCGTAGCCCATAAGTACATCTGGGCTCGGCTGCGACTTGGTTGGACATGGGTACTTGCCGTCGTTGATACGGGGTACTTCGACCACGTTCAGTTTGTCGATGGCCGCTGTGATGGCTTCGACCGTGAGGTTGTCGACTTGTTTAAGGACCTGAGGCGGAAGTGTCGTCGGGTCAAAGACTGCATGGAGGAGGAGAGTCAGCCGGCACGACTTGGTGTCGACCGGAGTTATGACAATCCTAGTTTCTACGACGTCGGAAGAGGTCCACGAGGTTGAGCATAACGGGTCCTCACCATCCGCATTCGTCCTCGACAGTGCCGTCGGCCATCTCAGGGACGAGAGCATCGTCCAGCACAGATCGCCACAAGATAACGTGTTCTAGTCCGTCGTCGCAGTAAAACTTGCGAACCAGATTCGAATGGGTCGTTACTCCCGATGCGACCTCGGTGAACTGTTCGTACAGCGTATACTGGTCAAATCGCTCTTGGATCTGCACGCACGTACACATGAGACGGCTCGGTTGCAGCACAGATTGGAGATCGATCGATGGACTGACCACGGTTGAGTGTGGGGACATTCCTGGTGGCGAGTCACAGCTGAATACGTCCCAGACGGCAGCACTGATCACGTCACGAGGCGCCGCCAGCTCAAAGTTCATGACGACTTCTAGCGTGACGGCATGCTCGTTGCGTGTCTTGATCGTACGTGAATGGTACTTGGGGTCGGTGCAGTCGAGGAGCCCGGCGTTGATGAACGCCGAGTCCTTTCGTCGGAGTTGGCGATCAGCGATTGCAAACACCGCAGCTTCGCGCAGGGATTTCTGCGCAGCCAACTTGAACACGCGCCAGTCGTCTTGCGTCAAGAGCTACGACGACGAGCATCGTAAACCAACAAGCATAGACGAGGCAGACCCGAGCACACCTCGTGACGCGGTTTCTTCCTCAAGCACGCCCTCAACTTGCCAATGAAAGAATTCTGAGCATCTAATGCTTCTCGTAGGCGTTTGTTTTCCTTGAGTGCCATGGTGGCGTCTGTTTGCCGGAGTCGGGCCAAGGCTTCCGCGGGAGTCATTTCTCGCTTGAATGCCGCTTGGAGCTTTACCACTTCGAGTTTTGCCTTGAGTTCCTCGACCTGACGCTGGAGAGTTTCAAGCTCCTGTCGTTGCCGGGACTGATGTGGATTTCGTGCGCCCGTCGGGGCCATGGAGGGTTTCCTTTTCCGTTTGACGGTTGTCGACGATTCAGACGAGTCAGTCTCGGCCTTACCCAACAGGTCACACACTGTTGCAAGGTCAGTCTGGAGCTCGACATCCGTGGCAAAGAGGAATTGGAGGTCGCCCTCAATGTCCCACGACACGTCGTCCATCGAGCTGCTCGTCCCACCAGCCAGCAACAGACCAAATTCACCCGCGTTCTGCCAACTCATGAATTCCACGCCGGATAGAGTTTCAACGTTTTCCGTACTATCTCGATGTTCGTAATCACAAAGTGCGCCGTACACTCTCACACAGTTTACCGTACAGGCACCTTAAGTGAAGCACTAAATTGGGAGTGCTGATTGATAGTCATATCAACAAGCACTCCCAATTACTACGTCACTGCCGTTCAAAGTGGCCAAACCAGCAATCCATGTGGTTCCGAAGTTTTAATATCTTCGAACGTCGAAGTACATCTGGAATCTACTTCCTCCGTTCCAAAAAGAAGTTTACCACTTTTTTGGCATCAAGTTTATATGAAACAAAGTATTGCCAACTCCCAAAATACCATATGATTTGTGTATTTTTATTCATATTTGGAATTTACGACGAAGGACAGAATGATCTCATGCATACGTATTGCCTAAATCATGCTATCGTGAATTTCACATGTCGACTGGAACTGTTGAATAACATTGTCCACGCTTTGTACAAAGTCGATTCGCTCTTCCATCGCCTCAATAGCAGCGTACGTTTCCTCGTCGCATTGAACACGTTGGCACAATGGACCGTTCTTGAGCAGCTTGTCTTTGTTTGCATGAGGTATCTTGTACACATTATCACCATCCATCTTCAACACACACTCCATCACTTTTTGCAAAGTCATGAATGTCTTGTCCAAGACCAAGGGGTCCAAGTCGTCATAGGCCTTGCTGACCGCCAGAACGAGCTCTTCAATCGTGTAACTCGCTGTATGGTGTTGCAAACTTTGGATCGCATTGAAAAGTCCTAGGTCCAACACATTCATGTCAGGACTTTGGGATGGCTGGGCACAGAGACGGATGTCCCATCCATCGGATTGTCCAGCAGCAAGAACAGGAGCATCGTCGACAGCAACATGAGGTCGTGCGCTGTCTTGTTGCACCCAAATGGTCTTGGACCGACGGCCAGGCCAACGCGACTTGATCGCTGGTATCACCTTGTCAACCAAGAACGAGCGGTAGACTTCCTTGGTGACCACGACCGGCTCCGTGATGGCATCCCCGCGCTTGAAGTTTTTGCTGTTCCGCAACGCCGGTCGAACCATCGTGAACGGCCACGTGCCGATCTTTCCATCCCATGACTTCCTTCGATGTGCGTCGAACCTTGGACGCGCCACAGCCGTCAGAAACATGACCTTCATGAGGTGTCGCTTGGACTGACACTTCCGCATAGGCACCGGCTCATCGTTCCAAAGGTAGTAGCGACGATTCACCTTCGAAATGTAAAACCATTTCTCATCTATGTGTACCGTGTCCAGCATATCATGCCAATGCACCGTGTCGCCATGGCCTCGCCGAAGGAAGCTCTTGACAAATCCCAAGCGTTCCGCCTTGTGCTTGTCCGTTAGCATGGGTTTGAGCCTGCTTGTGCATCGTTTCAGTGCCTTCGTCTG